>NC_140965.1:91443385-91458385 GCF_056783735.1 Eptatretus burgeri
CTTGTCTTGGTCGTCGTCCTCCTCCTCCGCGGATCGAGTCAGCTTGAAGACCACGTGAGGTGGACAGGTCCAAGATAGACCCTGGTCTTCAGCTCGCATGTCCCTATAGGCTGAAGTCCGCAGTAAAGGCTTCAGCCACCACTTCTTTTGGGTGTGTGTGCGCGTGTGTGTGTCCGTGGGCCCGTCTGTTAAGTAGTAAGCTGTTTAAGTGTTTTTGCTTGTATATACGTGCATTTATTAATATTCGGTTTAGTTCTGCTCTGTGTTTCCCCTTTCCGTATTGTAAATAAATATCCTATTGTTGAATGTTCCAGCTCGTCCTCATCTTTTCCTTCATTGACTTAGCGTGCTACGTGTTGGAGAAATAGTAAAAGCAGTTACGGCTGTTAGGGGACATTTGGACCGACTGATATCGGCGATTAAACCGCTCGGATCACACACGGGTCGAACGCGAATACGGCTCGGCTCGTACGGGAGCCGTCCAGGGTGTGAAGACTCGATAGATCGCCACGTGGTCTCTAGGTATTTTGAAGATTTGGCAAATAACCCTGTAATACGTGGCCGAAATATTGACGCTTCACGGTCCGAAAGGGACCTGTACTTTCCAGACTTTTCCGAAAAGTATGATCTGAATTCCGGGCGATCGGTCGAGCCGACTCTACTGCTACATCTCGCGGTCGTGCTCGCGGCCGACGTCCGGCCCCGCAACAATATTAGCAGGACTAGTAGTTATTTGGCTTTGGCATGGATGGGTGATTGTTTTGTCTGTGAGGTCTTGTCAAAAGGTCAATGTGCCACCAGTGGGAGAATTTTCTTTGTTTTTGGCAAGCCTATCTTCACCATGATCATCACACTTAGCATCTCTGCTTTGTTGTGTTCTCTTATAATGTCAATATTAAAACACGTTTGGCATCCAGGGTTTTTTAATTTTTACTTACGAAATCTAAAGATTTCGTAAGTATATTGATGACTTCCGTTTCTGTGTGTTTGTTTGTTTGTTTGTAGGCACGATAACTTGAGAACGGAAGGAGCTACCAATGTCAAATTACACCACATTATTCAGGAGGGTGATGGCTAGCACCGATTAGATTTTGGTCAAAATCGGTCACAGTGAGGTCAAATATTCGATTTTTTGATGGTTTGGTACAGATAACTCGAACGGAAGAAGCTACCAATGTCAAATTACACCACGTGATTCAGGAGATTGATGGCTCGCGCTGATTAGATTTTGGTCAAAATCGGTCAAAGGTCAAGGTCACAGTGAGGTCAAACATCCAAAACATTCGATTTTTGATGGTTTGGTACAGAATCATCATAGAAACTTCTGGTTTGCGTCGCTACCTTCTCCAGAGACAGCTTTTATTAGACAAAGTCAGAGGTCAAGTTGACGATTTCGTAAGTACCAGTCTATGACTGCTTGTTTATTTTTTTTTTAATTTTTACTGTTATTATTTTTGACCACCTAAAACCTTTCTGGGCACACTCCAATACAACCACCAGTTTTCAACTCATTCTGTCTGGCAGTTTAGGGGTGCATAACAGTCAAACAAACAAACAAATAAAAACACAACGCACAAGTAGACACTTCTTCAGACATACAGTACGGGAACAATGGTTCTACAGTGCTCCATTTTATATCTGCCAATAAATTTACTCTGAGGTCATGCATCAAATTATACGAATATCAGATGTTCATTAGCAAGAGTACAATTCCAATATGGGTCTTTCATACTCACAGACAATATACATTTATCAAAATGAAGATTTAATTGTTTTATTACTTGACTCGTGAATTCTTTCAAAGTCTACCTGCAACTCATCAGAATTCGAATTTGGGTCAAATGAAAAGAAGATTTTGCAGTCATCTCAGAATTATTGAAAAATAGTGTTTTTTTGTTTATTTATTTACATCCGATTACTACTCCTGCTTTAACGGCCCGAACTAATCCTACCTTTTTGTGAGGTCGGTCACAAGTTTTTCCCCTTTCCAAGCCCCACTATGCTGATCGTCCTCTCTACATCCCTATCTCTCTCGTATATCCATATCTGCCAACCATAAGAACTGCGGAAACAACGGTATACAAATCAAAGGCCTGCTGAGCATAATCCCCTCCTCTCTTCTGTGCCCATGCCCGAATGAATGCAGACCTACAGTCTTTTTACTAATGTCCCATGTCCCTTACTCCTCCCCACTTTTTGATAGCCTCATCTGTTTTCGTCTCTCTCAGCGAGTACCCCATCCACCCTCACAATATCTGCATCTCTGTCCTCTGCAGCAATCTCTTCTCTTCCTTGCCCAAGGCTCAAGCTTGCACTTTGGCAAATCTTCGCCCTCAGCCGCACCCGTATATCCTGATTTAATCATTTTCTAAGTATCGCCCCAGAAAAACTCTACTTCGTCCATGTCGCTCTCACTCACTGTAACCGTCCCTATCCTTTAAAATAAATCCAAGGTACTTTAATTTTCTTTCTGCCTTTAATTCCTTGCCTACCCTTTCCCAAATATTCACATCCTCTCCTCCCTCTCTCTTGCTCACCATGACCTCTTTTCTCCCAACCCCTCCCCTCTCCCACCTTTATCTTCAGTTCCCCACTTTCCAGACTTTCCTGCCACGCAACCATTGCATCCTGAAGTCCCTCCTCAGAGTCTGATGTCACCACCAAATCATCTGCAAACAACATTTCCCAGGGTAACCCTCTTCTTGCTCCTTCATGCAACACATCCATCATCACTATCAACAGAAAAGAACAAAGAGCTGACCCTTGATGTAAACCAATCTTTATTTCAAATGCCTGTGAGCAACTATTCCTCATTCTGGCTGATTGCTTAACCCCCTCATAATCACCTGAAACTATCCTGACGAGTATGTCAGGTAACCCATTCTTCTTGTATGCTTTATCATATGCTTTCCCTAGATCCACAGATGCACGATACAACTGTGTTCCTTACCAGCAATTTATCCCGTCAGTGCCTTGGAATACAAGCAAGGAACATGTCCTTGTAGATGGGTTGAATCTCCCATTTCTACGTTGCGTATTTTATTACGACTTGTCATCCTGGCTTCCACCAGGTGGCGTTATACGGCATACATTTACATCGAGAGAATTGGTGTCCTCCCCTACCTTAAACCCCTATGGCTATGAATTTTTTTTTTTTAATCACCTAAACATTCCTGACCAAACCCCACAATCATTCATTCATTTTGGATGCAGGTTGCGGCTGCCAGTTGCATCATTGCTCGGAGCGTGGCTGAACCACTGATGCTGTACCCCTTGTAGGATAGAGCAGGCATTTGTAATTTGTTCAGGGTGCCGGTGATAACTCGCCGACTCTTCGCAAAAGACACCTTGGGATCTTTAACATCCACCAACTCTTGCTGGCAGACAGGACGCCCAGTTTAATGTCCGTCCGAGGGATGGTACACACATGATGCTACTGACAGTTTGAAAGGTGGTATTCTTCAGATGGTACTGCTAATTTTAGAAACCATGATCAAGAGCTTTCAACTCAACAATCCTTCAAGACAAAAGTCAATAAACTCTGCTCACAATCACATCAATGGGCAACCCTTTTGCTGAGGAATCGCGTGAACCTATGGCCATCAATGCTCATGATTGTGTTGAGGAGGATGTGATGAGCCTATTTCGCAGCATTTGAAGTGCAGAAACAAAGTACCTGAAGGATGTAATAGTTGAAAGGACTGTGTCAATCCATGAGCCAATCAAGAGGGATAACTTCTGCATCTCCAAGATGAAGCAACAGATGGAAGACATCAAGAGTGATTCTCAAGTCAAGTTTGTGATGGGGACTTAGATGAGTAATTCATGCATGAAAATCACCCTTGGCTGCCATCTCTGAGTAAGCATGGTAAACTTTGCCTGCCAAGCTGTAAATCACATTTATGAAATCTCTTGCCTATCTTCCAACCAGAAGCCCGAGTGCAGTTTGATGTCAAAGTATTTTATGGTCCCACTGCAGTGCATGCGCTTCTCAGGGGTGATGCTTCAACATTTGGTGAATACAGTGCGAGGAATTTCATACGTTGGACCAATCACTAGCTTCAGGGCTGTAAAATAATATATGTGCTATGGGACGTCTTCAAGGAAGATAGCTGGAAGGAGGTCACACGTGAGAAGAGAGGAAAGCGGATCAGGATAAATGTTTCCCCTGAGACAAAGACGCCCTTAAACTTTGCCACATTTCTGCAGGACCTGAGCAACAAAGAAGAGAGAATTTCTGATGGAAGATGTAACTGCCTGTGATTACCCAGCAAGAAAATAAGTCTATATCACATCTGGACAATCAGTTGTGTCAAAATGCAACAGCAAGCCAATGCTAGTGTCCAATCACGAGGAGACTGACGCTAGATTTTTGTCCTTATGTTGTCGATGCTGTGCAAATGGGTGCAAAGACTCTTATGGATCGCTCAGTAACACAGATGTTGTCATCCTGGTGGGCATATTATTTGAGTTGACAAAGCAACATCTGATGTTAAGCTTTGGGTAGCCTTTTGGAAAAGGAAAGAGGTTCAGGCATTACCATATCAACTGCATCTGACTTGAACTTAGAAAAGCCAGTGCACTCCCTTTCTTCCATGCCTTCACAAGGTCTGATGCATCACCACAGTTCAATGGCAGGGCAAAAATGTCATAATGGGAAGCATGGCGGCATTTCTTCCATCTATTGAGGGTTTCAAATTCTTTGTGCAGCATCCCTTTAATGAATTGACTGTAGATTATCCTAGCTTCAACATTATAGAGCAACTCACTTGCATCCCTTATGATAACTTAACTTGAGTTAATGACCTGAGGCAGGAACTCTTATGCCACAAGTTGCAACTGATGCAAAACCTTCCCACCAACACTGTTGGCTCTTATTAAACCATGCAAATTGGAGTTTATACCAAGCTAACATCTGGCTGACAAGCTTTCAAACTCCACAGAAGGTCACCAGTCCAGATGCATTTGGCTGAAATAAGGCTGGCAGCAGGTGGGAACCTCTTTGGATGACCCTACCCAAAGTAGCAAAAAGCTCTCGGCATTGCCCTCGTCAAATTCTAAAAATCGGATCACTGGACCTGAAGCTTATCTGGTCCCTGGCCTAATGTTTTAATCCAAATTTGGTTGCATTCTGATTAGTGAATCTGGAGAAGAAGATTTTTGAAGGAATTTACTATGTCTACCATTTTAACCTGCTTCAAGTCACATTACTGGAGCAAGCTTTGCAATCCCCGTTATTAGTCAGGAGCGGAATGTTGCTACTAAATTTCAGCAGGATCAGCCCAGCGGTTTAGCCAGAGAAGTCGAAATAGGGGATTTAAGGACGGACGGACTGACTGTGCACGATGGCAATACTTTATCTGGAATTCCAATTCCATATCAGCTAAAAAGCCAGACTTGCTGCTCAGCTCCATTCCATGATCTTTTCTTTGCTTGTGAAATCTTTCTTCAGTCTGTTCAATCAATGCTACAATCTTCTCTTTCGGGCTTCAGGTTGGTTGGACACCACCACCTGAGGTCTTCCTTCATCCATATAGATCTCTAATATATTATATCCTTCATAACCTCTCTGCTGTTCCTTCCGTCTACTTACAGGTTGCTATGTTTCTTTCCCTCTCCTCCTCCCTCCTTATACTCCCTCCTTCTACTCACTCCTACCTCCTCCTGTTTGCTTATCCCCTTGCATCCACATGTTATCCCACTGCCTCACTATCAGTGTGTAGCCTTCTACCCCCTGTCGCCTCGCTCTTCATGAGATGAGACTTTGTGAAATAACATTTCATTGCACAAGTATTTTCAATACTTTTAAAATTTGTCCAAATGGACTCACTAAACAAACCATCACAGATTGTCAAAATCCTTCAATGCAACAAAATAGTCTCCACAAAGATTAATTTATCATAAAAAAATCTATGCAACACGGCAAGGAACAGAAGAAAACAAAACCACTTTTATCCGTTATTGTTCTAAGGGCCTGAAATTGGTTTATCGGTGTCACTTTGGATGGCAAATTCCAATGTTTATGTCCTACAAGTTTAGTATCTATATAATATGGTTGTTCATCTGTCTGTGTGTAACATTCCTTTCCACCCATTGGTTGGATAGCTGGCCTGACTCCACCCACAATTCTCCCCTGAAAAATCATATGGTGGCCATGTTGGTGCTATGCAAAGCCAAAGACCTCTTTGGAACTGTCATATTCACAATCACCATGTCCTCCTTACAGGTTTTCCCTTCAGTGTAAAATGACCAAAGCGACTGTTAAAAGGATTATCAAATATTGAAAGGTTGGGGCCGATCGATAGGCATCACAGACCTTGCAACACCAATAGTAAGTATCGGCTTCATCAGTCCTTAGTTTTCAGGTCTCTGGTGTCAGCCTATGGTCCAGTGCAATTGGAATCCAGCCAAATTATATAACCGCAATGTATTATATATGCATACTAGCAGGGGTACCCAGCGTTGCCGAGCAACGTCAGGTCCCTCTTCCCACCCCACCCCTTCCCCTGCTTCCTCCCACCCCATCCCTTTTCATCAATATTGCTGAAATAATGATGCTATCGATATTTATCCTCATCACCACTTCATGAATCTGGGGTACGTTCAGTTACCAAGTTTCTTGGCGAGTGCTTGCCAAGTGGCTTAAGCACTCAAGCAAGCACTCCATTAGAAACCGTTCATGAGGAACAGCTGGCTTGGTAAGCGCGAGCTAGCAGCTTGGTAAGCGCGAGCTAGCAGCTTGGTAACGGAACACACCACTGGATATCTCAACAGCATACAGTACATACAAAACACAGACAAAAGGATATTTAAAAAAAAAATTAAAGACTAAAGTTTAATCATTAGTATTTTTGTTGTAATGAAAACGTACCTTGTTCAGACCCACACATCCACCCAGACACAAACTCAGCTTTATACATTAGATTAGGCGGCAGTGAGACACCTTGCACGAAACTTCAGACACCTTGCATGCTTGCATGATATTTCCTACTCTTCTTCTTCTCCCTCTCATAGTAATGAGCAAATAAACTTTCTCTCCTCTATCATATCATTTTCCAATGAGTTTTAGGATGTTGTACAAAAGGCTCGAATTATATTGGTGCATTCCTGCTATTGTAGACGTTGCTGCGTGATGATGTCATTCGTCGGGATGTCTTTTTTCATACTTCGCATGGAAGCAAACACGGGATATTTTTGCTTGTAACAGTCATTGCAAATTCTGCTAAGCAAACAATGAGTTATAAGCAACGCATCACTCTCGCAGGCAGAAAGTAACTGCGTTTCACATCCCACAAACTTTTTTACTTTATTTATTTATTTGTTAAATGAAATATCATTATTTTCTTTCCTCTGCATATGAGAATTCACGTACCTTCATTGGGCATTGTATATTAGACAGCTGCCGTGATCGCTGCCGACAAAACATGCATTACCTCGTTTGAGTTGTAATCAAAATTTTACTATTTTTTCCTCAAAACGGTATCTTCATTCAGTGATAGAAGATGCGTTGTTCAGTCTTCAAATGTACATGAGGCCTTGAAAACAATCTGAGCTACGTGCAGAGAAAAATATGGTGGCAATTTCGAGCGGCTGGAGATCGTGGCTTGTAGAATAGGCGGCGCTTATGATCCACAGGCACAAACTCGGCTTTATCTATCTATAATTCCAGCAATCTCTGTGTGTGTCTGTCTGTTTGTCTGTCTGTGACCGCCGTTTCTCGACGACCGCCGGTCCGATCTCATTGAAACTTGCCAGGAATATTGCCGGGGACCCGCGGATGTGCCTTTTCGAGGTTTGATATCGATCGGACGAGCGGTTCCCAAGTTACGGCCATTTTATTGCTTTTTCAGTGTTGAAAAGTTGTATATATGGCAGCTGAAGGTGTCATTCCACCTTCTAAACCTTATCATGCCATTTTTTCCCAAATTATTAATAACCGGACGACCACCGGTCCAATCGGATTGAAACTTGCCAGGAATATTGCCGGGGCCCCGCGGATGTGCCTTTTCAAGGTTTGATATCAATCGGCCGAGTGGTTCCCAAGTTACGGCCATGTATCTGTGAACCAATGACAAGACACGGTGCTATGACGTCACGAACGATGTCACAATTAATGTTTATTTAATTATTATTATTATTTTTTTGCACGATTGATGGTCCGATCTGATTGAAACTTGCCAGGAATATTGCTGGGGACCCGCGGATGTGCCTTTTCAAGGTTCCGATATGAATCGGACGAGCGGTTCCCAAGTTATGGCCATTTATCTGTCGACCAATGACAAGACACGGTGCTATGACATCACGAATGACGTCACAATTAATGCTTATTTATTTATTTATTATTATTATTTTTTTTTTGCACGATTGACGGTCCGATCTGATTGAAACCTGCCAGGAATATTGCTGGGGACCCGCGGATGTGCCTTTTCAAGGTTTGATATGAATCGGACGAGCGGTTCCCAAGTTACGGCCATTTATCTGTCGACCAATATCTGCGAGAGAGGGGGACGGGAGAGGGGGGGATGAGAGTGGGGGCGACAGAGGAGGGGGAGAGAGGAAGGGCGAGACTAGGGGGAGAGAGGGGGGGAAAGAGGGGGGCGAGAGAGGGCTGCACATACTGGCACACCCCTACGTGCCCGTACCAGTATAGTAGATAGGCAGTGGGCATGTTTTTGGGGATTTTTTTTTCTTCAAACGCGGGTTATTATTTTTTATTTTGTAGCAATGGAAACAGTGGTCTGTTGCCTTGTTCACCACCCAGATAATTGTGGTATTCTCTCGGGCAAGGACTTTACCACTACACGGAGGTCCTGCGGGTCCTTGCTATTATTTCCAACTATTTTCTCTGAAACGACTCAACCAGTGACCATTAAAACATGATATAAAGGTCTTTATCTGAGGAGTTCCTGGGATCTTGTGAGATTGTGAAAGAGAGCAACCATCGTTATCTATCTATCTATATATTACGAAAACTCTCATCATGTATGTATGTATGTATGTTCCCGAAATACAGCCTAAACGGTACATGATAGCGCAAAATTTTAGAGCCGCCTAACTCACCATTTTCTTGCGGTGCGCAGTATCAAGTTTCGTTCAAATCGGGCAACGAAAAAAATAATTAAAAATCAATTCCCGATTCAGTCAAGTTTTGGAATGACGATCCACAAAGCGCAAGGACAAACCATGGAGAATGTGTTGATATACCTTGAGAAACCGGTTGGCTGAACAATGACTCCTGAGGTAAATGCTCAAATTTTCTTCAACTTAAAGT
This sequence comes from Eptatretus burgeri, assembly GCF_056783735.1. NCBI lineage: Eukaryota > Metazoa > Chordata > Myxini > Myxiniformes > Myxinidae > Eptatretus > Eptatretus burgeri. The sequence continues at coordinate 91,452,657 of NC_140965.1, forward strand.
TTGACCACAAAATAATATTAAAATTTTGTGTATTTTTGTTTTTTCATCAACCGCTGTCACAAGGGAACCCAACGGGTTCACCGGTCATCTCGTATATTACTAAAACTCTCATCTTGTATGTTTGCATGTATGTTCGCGAAATACAGCCAAAATGGTACTCGATAGCACAAAAAATTTTTATGGCCACCTTACTCACCATTCAACTGCAGTGTGCAGTATAAAGTTTCATTAAAATTGGGCAACGAAAAAATTATTAAAAAATCAATTCCCGATTCAGTGAAGTACTCTTCGGGAGTATTTGATCAAATGCAAACAACCTCAGCGGTATGGTTCGCTGGAGCTCTCTCTTTTTTTTTTCTTCAAATGATTTATTTTAAAATCTCAAACATTTAGTACAGACAAAGAACGATTTAGTTTTCAAGCATAAAATAAACATCGCCATTTTGATCTAATACTTCTGTGCTCATTAATAAATAAAATTGTGTTTCGAAGATTACGCACAATAATTTCTTCGACTTTCTTTTCTCCGTTTTTTTTTTCACATTGACACGCAATATCAAGTTTCGTTCAAATCGGGCAACGAAAAAAAAAAATCAAAAATCAATTCCCGATTCAGTCAAGTACTCTTCGGGATTATTTGATCAATGCAAACAACCTCAGCGGTATAGTTCGCTGGAGCTATCTTTTTTTCTTCTTTTTTTTGGAAATTTTTTTTTTATCAACCGCTGTCACAACGGGAACCCAACGGGTTCACGGGTCGTCTAGTTTACTTCTAAAGATGTTTATATGTGTATTGGGAAGAAGGTTATTGGTTTTGGGTTGTTTAATGGCACAATTAGGCTGTTCATGGTCACTTGAAAGTTGCAATTCCATGGGATTTTCACATATCTCGTGGGATTGTGAGTTCAACTGGCGACTGAAAGGCCTTGACATGGAGAAGCTATGCTGTTTCGATCGGAGTTTCGGTGAGGTCGGTAATGACATCAAAATCATCATCATCATCATCATCATCATCATAATAATCTCTAATAATAAATGTCAGTGTGTCGGTGTGTCTCCTCCATAACTCCAAAACTATAAAACCTAGCAGCCTGGAACGTTGCATGCACACTAAGACAACTCCAAGGAAGTGCAAGAGTGAAAATTACGTGTTTGGGTTAATTGAAACACCCCTTTTGAGGATAATTAATGGCCTGATTTAATGATATCCTTCATCAGGCAATCCTTGGCCACCTTGTTCTCTGGGGTCTTAAGGCACTTCCTGGTAACGTCATTGGGGTCTGAAGTCATGTTTTTTGGCCTGCTCAACCATGCCTTGACTTGGAACAGGCTGCAACGATTTCTTTACGATGTTTTTTTTTTCACTTTCCTCACTCATATTATCGATTGCCTGTTCATCATAGCTGACTCGCTGTACACATCACTTTTGTAAGTACTACAAGTTTTCAAATTCGGAGCTTGGAGTGACTTCATGCATTATATGATACGATTTTCCACGATCTGCTCTCAAGGACTAATTTACGGATATCATCAAAGTATTTTTTCGGTTTTGAGGATCGGATGTCCGGACTAAATAAGTGTCAATCTGTTGTGAAATCTGATAATTTAAAGAAATAACGAGTCTTATGACTAAGCCGATATACCTACTTACTTTAAGCAAGCAAGGCAATGTTCCCTCCTTCTCCATACATACACAACAAAATGTGAAATTTCCAAAGCATTAAATTTATCTTTTTCTATTGTTTGGAAAATTATATTGAGTGAACAAAAAAATTAGGAACGTGCCACGATCTAACCAGCTTGATTGAGTTGTATGATTAAATACATTCACTGCGAGACCTTGCACCCTGTCCCCCAGAGGGACTGCCTATCCATAACATCTGCCAGGTCGGTGTTTATATTCTCGGATGTTTCGCGAGGTGCTCTATTGGGAATCAAAGCAAATCTGGAAAAAATGGACGTTTTAAAAAGAAGTTATAACATATGCGTGGACCCTGAACCGATGTACTACGTGACACGTGCACAGACGAGCAGGCAAAATGGCGCATTTTATGCCATGTTTATTTCACGGGCGATTGAATTTTGCGATGTCTCCAGGGTTGTTCTCTTTTGCAGCAACTCTTTTTTGGATGAAGTCATTTTATTTAATTAATTCATTTTATTTCATTAACTGCTGCATGCGCGGTGAAGAACGGCTTTAAAGTTAAAGGGTTCCTTTTATGGTAGGTAGTGGATGGTGGATCATTGCTTGCCAAGTCAGCCATTCCTTATCAACCATTTAATTGGAGTGCTTGCATGAGTGCTTAAGCCACTTGTCGAGCACCCATTGTCGATAGCGGAACCGCGCCACATCATTTTGAGCGAGTGGTTCGTGCTCCATCACCCTGAACAAGTGGTTCGTGCTCCATCACCCTGAACAAGTGGTTCATGCTCCATTACCCTGAACAAGTGGTTCGTGCTCTGGAGCTTACATTTTGTAATTCGGCTTCGTTTGAGAGATTCTCGAGGTTATGGCATGTGCGCAAATTAAATAAAGCCATGACACTGGTATCTCCGGGCATATATTAACATTGTAATGTTTCCAGCGATTCGTAGCTTAGCATGCATGCAAAGTTTCAGGCCGCCAGGTTTCATGGTTTTGGCGTGATGGGCGCACACACGCACACACGCACACACTTATTCATGTTGTCATCCTTCCGAGGTCAGCAAAATGAGTACCAGTTCCAGTGTGTGTACTGGTAGAGGGGCACTGCATCAGCGACACAGTCGCGCTTCAAGAAATGATAGCTACCCCGCCAGCTAAGCTGCCATACGACCACCACCACTTATTCGTGTCGATGATGGCCTTTGAGTCACTCAGGTTTTAATCTTTTTTTCCCCCATTTATGATTTGTGGTGCACCAATTGACCTGGCCATCCATTTTGCTATGGCTCTGGCAAGTGATATGTTTATTGTCTTACCTTTGTTGTGCGTTCATGCGCATATTTTCGCTTTAAAAATGTTTTTCTCTGCAACAGCTTACGAAACCATGTGTCTCTCGACTCCTTCCTCTTCCTGTTACTTTTCATCGATCCATCAGTTTCACTCTGCGTTTACCGATTCAAATTCACCATACACCTCCACGATTTTACTTCAACTTCAACCATTCCTTTTTCCATATCTTACGCAATCCTTATTTAAAAAAAAAAACATTTCATTTTTAATGATACACCTCCCGTAACCATATGTTTCTGCTGGAATTGTTTCTACCCTCTGTTTGCCAATCTAAACTTTCCTTTTATTTCTGCTGGGATTAATCTCACGATTTTTCTTCAACCATTCCTTGACCTAATCTTATGCAATCTTTATCAATAATAATAATAATAATAATTTTTGAAAAAACAGTCTTAAAATGCTTCATCTTCTTCTTTCCACATGTGGTTCTCATTACTGTATCATAATTCACTACTCTTTTTTCTATTTCAAGAGACTGCTCTCAATTCGACCTTTCCTTCATCCCTTCTCTAAAAAAATCCAACTATTACAACATTTCTTGTCTCCATTCTCTTAATTTGCCTTTATTGTTTCTCTCAAGTAATGTCTTTTGTCGTATCTCTGACCTAAAATAACAAAAAAAAAACACCAGTTTGCAATGCATATTCGTTTTCAATCAATCGTCTTTTTTTCCAACTGCAGTGCCAATTCACCCTTCTCACCCCTCCTTCTCAAAGCAACCGTCACACTTCCACCTCCAAGCTTCCCTCTCACCTTTCTCAAACCCCCCCCTCACCTTTTTCCCACAACTCACCCCACTCACCCTTCTTCCTCCAATCACCCCCGTCACTCCCCCTTCTCGAAGTTGCCCCCCTCACATCCACAAAGCTTCCTCCCCTCATATCCACAAAGCTGCCTCCTTCCCCTGCCCTCTCTCTTCCATTTCATCACTCCACCTCCTCAAATCCTCAACTGCCATCTGCCCCTCTCTTATTACTCCCCACTGTACCTCAACCCAGCAGAGCAGAACCTTTTCTCCTCCTCATCTGGCCCTCTCCCCAAGCTCTTCTGCAATCCCCCACACTCTTTCAACAACCCTCCTGACATCCTCCCCCCCCCAACCACCCTTGTCCTACCCTCCCCCTCCCTCCCATGCACCCAAAGCCTCCTCCTGTCCCTCTTCATTAACAGTGTGGACCTCAAACATCCAGGGCCTTTGCTCAAAGCTGACAGATCTTTCTGTACCGGTTGCCACTGACAAACCAGACAAAATCTGCCTATTAGAAACTTTCCTCCTTCAAGAGATCTCTGACTCCCATGTATCTCTCCCTGGTTACTTCCTCCTCCAGTATGACAGACCTGAGCCTCATCCTGGTGGAGGAGTTGCTATCTTCAACTCCATTCCTCACCCTCCATGCACTGCCCTCACTCCTCCACACCCCCAGGAATCCCTCTGGCTATGGCTTCCCCTCCATGTCCATCTCATGTCTATATGTGTTTTGGACCGCCCACCAAACCGTGATGACACCATTTACACCTCACTATCTGTAAACATGGACCAACTTATATCCTATCATCTGAACTCTCTCTTCCTCAAATGTGGTGACTTCAGTTGTCATCATGCCAGTTGGCTGGGTGTGGGTACCTCTCTCACCTGCCTTGGCACTTCAGCAAAAGACTTATGCAACTCATTGGGACTGATTAAATCGCTCAACTTCCTGATCAGGATCTCAACCAACTGTACTCCATCTCTTCTGGATCTGATTTTGGCAAATTTCCCTGAAAATATCTGCTGTTCTTCCTTTGCTCAAATCGGTTATTTTGACCATGTGCTTGTCAAAGTAGATTTCTCTTTGGCTGTTATTGGAGAACCACCTCAGTGCTGTCGAGTCTGGCATTTCACTCAGGCTGACTGGCAGGGTCTCCAAGCAGCCATAAAACATCTAGACTGGTCTCCCATCGCTACTTTCTCCAACATAACTCGTCCTGGGAATTCCTTCAAAGAAACTTGCTCTCTCTCATGCACAGATTTATCCCCTCTCGTCTTCAGTTGTCCTACCCTTCCTCCCGCCCTTGGTTTACTGAAACTTGGGCGAGGCAGTTGTCCTGAAACAACTTGCCTTTGCCTCATGGAAAGCAAATCCAACTGAGGGTAATCTCAGTTCCTTCCATAAAGCTCAGAACAAGTGTGTGTCTACCCTCAGGAGAGCCAGAAAACAACATCTTTCTAATCTCAATTCTGAACTCTCAAACCTCTCTCCTTCCTCCAAATCCAGGTGACATCTAATCAAATCTGTTTCTGGTGTAGGTTCCCCCTCCATCCCCTCCCTTACCTCAAATGACTGCTCTACTGACACCTCACGTAAAAAGACTGAATGCCTAAACTCCGTGTTTGTATCTAAATCTTGTGTCCGAAACCCATCGCTTTCAGTGCCCACCTTACACAGTCGCACCCAGCTGTCCCTGGACTCTGTGTCCTTTTCTTCTGACAAAGTGGAGAGCTTGCTGTCAAACCTCAACTCCGATTCTGCAACGGGTCCAGACGGCATCAGCCCACGTGTCCTAAGAACCTGCTCTGCTGCTCTTGCTCACCCTCTCATTTGCTCAAGGTCATCTGCCATCTGCTTGGAAATCAGCAAACATTACCGCTGTGCAAAAACAGATCCCTGCAACTACAGACCAATCGGCCTTCTCCCAATCATCAGCAAGGTTATGGAATCCATCATCGCTTCAGACATTAAATCCTTCCTCTTCT
>NC_140965.1:91465885-91478385 GCF_056783735.1 Eptatretus burgeri
AAAAAAAAATTCTGACTTTTCAGAGAAAAAAAAAGTATTATTTACACAATCATTGTTCGAGCAAATATTTACATTGAATTGTCCACAGAATGGATTTGTTTTTGTTGTTTTTTATTGCAACTCGACTGTACATCGGAATTTGTGAAAAGTGATTTCGCTCCATGATTTTTATTTTTTTTAATTTCTTTTCTTTCTTTTTTTTTCCTAGGTATACTCAGAGCTTGAAAGGTTTCAGAGGCAGATGCACATGCAACCCCAATATTGTTTTGGTGAGCAACATTTTGTTGCCTCTATATTCCATTCCAAGCTTTGCTGATAATTTTCTCTTACAACCTGCATCGTTCTTTTGTTTTGCATGGATTGGTATAATTGTACCCTTTATTTTCACACGTTTTAATGAAGCTTAGACTTCTGTCCACCCCCTCCCCTTTCTCATTATATAGGTCGTTATGCTCGTCCACATTCCCCGCCTGGCAATACTTCATACACAGAAGCTCGCCAAAAGGTGAAACCTAGACAGAAACCCACCTGACTTAACATCACTTTATCATCATGCTGGTGATTATTGCAAACCATGATGATTGTGAAATTTGACTTCATCATTGATCCAGTAGTTCAGATGCCACATGTGACAAAAACAAGGTGGCCAAATCATGGGGGATTGGGATTGAGGGGTGCGTATTACTCGTGTTTGTAAAATTTTGCGGCAGATATACTATGCCATTTACTATATGCATACTATCTCCCCAAACTTTTGAGGCAATTGATACGCAAATATTATTTTGTGGGCAATCAAATACACAAACTGGAAATAGGCAGTCCATTTGAAATGGCCAATGATGCCTGCAAACCAATCATGTTCCATGTTTAACCTGGGTCAATGGAGGATGGCTGACACGGAGTTTGGGAATGATAGAAAAGAATGAAAAACTTGGGACCGCATTTATAGTTGATATTTAGAATGGTAAGGATTGGTATTTGTGGAATGATTGTTCATTTGCAATTTTTCTTTTGTACCCTTAGAAGTTGAGTATCCATTGAATAACCCTCCCCTGCACCAAAAGCCTCCTCCTCTCTCTCTCTTCCTTTACAGTGTGGATCTCAAACATCTGGGGCTTTTGCTCTAACCTGACTGCTCTTTCCATACAAGTTGCCACTGACAAACCAGACGTAATCTGCTTTACATAAACTTTCCTCCTTCAAGACATCTCTGACTCCTTAGTATCTCTCCCTGGTTATTCCCTCCTCCGGTATAATAGACCTGATCCTCATCCTAGTAGAGGAGTTGCTCTCTTCATCCAAGACTCCATTCCTCACTCTCCATGCACTGCCCTCACTCATCCACACTCCCAGGAATACCTCTGGCTTCCCCTCCGCTCCCACCTCTTGTTTATGTGTGTGTTGTACCGTCCACCAAACAGTGATGATCCATTTACATCTCTCGCTGAAAACACGGACCAACTTCTATCCACTCATCCAAACTCTGTCTTCCTCATTTGTGGTGACTTCAGTTGTCATCATGCCAGCTGGCTGGCTGTGGGTACCTCTCTCACCTGCCATGGCACTTCAGCAAAGGACTTCTGCGACTCATTGGGACTGACTCAATCAGTCAACTTCCCGACCCAGATCTCAGCCAACAGAACTCCATCTCTTCTGGATTTGATTTTAACCAATTTCCCAGAAAATGTCTGCTATTCTTCCTCCGCTCCATTCGGTTCATCATATCTGACCACGTGTTTGTGAAAGTTGTCATCTCTCTGGCTATTATTAGAGAACCACCTCAGTGCCGATGAGTCTGGCATTTCACTCAGGCTGACTGGCAGGGACTGGCAGCAGCCATCAAACTTCTCGGCTGGTCTCCCATGTCTACTCGCCAACATCAATTTCATCCTGGGAGTTTTTTTCAAATCAATTTTCTCTCTCTCATGCACAAATTTATTCCATCTCGTCTTCAATTGTCCTACCCTTCCTCTTGCCCATAGTACACTGAATCCTGTGTCGAGGAAGTTGTCCTGAAACAACTTGCCTTCGCCTTTATGGAAGGCAAATCCAACTTAAGGCAATCTCAGTTCCTTCCACAAAGCTCGGAACAAGTGTGTGTCTACTCTCAGGAGATCCAGGAAACAACATCCTTCTAATCTCAAGTCTGAACTCTCAAACCTCTCTCCCTCCTCCAAATCTTGGAGGTGTCTGGTTACGTCTGTTTCTGGTGTATGTTCCCGCTCCATCCCTTCCCTTACCTCAAATGGCTGCACTGCTGACACTGCACATGGAAAAGCTGAATGCCTAAACTCTGTTTACTTCCAAATCTTGTGTCCCAAACCCATCGCTTTCTGTATCCACCTTACCCAGTCGCACTCAACTGTTGCTGCACTGTGTCCTTTTTCTCCTGACAAGGTGGAGAGCTTGCTGCCAAACCTCGACTCGGATTCTGCAACCGGTCCAGACGGCATCAGCCCTCGTGTTCGGAAAACCTGCTCTGCTGCTCTTGCTGTCTCTCCTCTCTCTCTCTCTCTCTCTGTCTCTGTCTCTGTCTCTGTCTCTGTCTCTGTCTCTGTCTCTGTCTCTGTGTGTGTGTGTGTGTGTGTGTGTGTGTGTGTGTGTGTGTGTGTGTGTGTGTGTGTGTGTGTGTGTGTGTGTGTGTGTGTGTGTGTGTGTGTGTGTGTGTGTGTGTGTGTGTGTGTGTGTGTGTGTGTGTGTGAGTGATCTATTCTCCCTCTCATTTGTTCACAGTCATCTGCCTTCTGCTTGGAAATCGGCCAACATTACCGCTCTGCTTAAAAAAGGTGCAAAAACTGACCAATCAGCCTGCACCCAATCATCAACAAGGTCATGGAATCCATCATCGCTTCCGACATCAAATCCTCACTCTTCACCAATGGCTTGATTTCTGATCATCAATTTGGATTTAGACCAGGTCACTCTACCCTGGACATGCTGCTTCTGCTTTCCCAACAATGGATGGAGGTCCTAAATGCCAAACATGAGAACAGAGCGATCTCCCTAAACATATCGCGAGCTTTCATATTGTCTGGAATCCCACATTGCTCACCAAACTCTCTTCTTATGGTATCCAAGGCAATCTCCACTCATGGCTCACAGACTTCCTTTACTGTCGCAGTCAACATGTGGCTCTTAATGGAATTCTCTCATCTCCTCTTCCCGTCCAGGCGAGATTTCCTCAAGGAGTTCCTCTTTATCTCTTTGCTGATGACTCTGCCATACCATCCCTCATCCTTCTGATCAGCTGGCAGCTACAGAATATGCTGGCAGCTACAGAATCTCTGCAGACCTGGATAAAATCACAAGCTGGTCAAACACTTGGAATATGTCCTTCAATCCTGACAAATCTCACCCTCAGTATGTCTCTTCGAAAGCACCGTATGGAACCCCCCCAATCTACTTTCTCAACAATCCGATTCAATAAGTCTTTTCATTCAAGCTTTTGGGTATCCCAATCTCCCACAAACTTTCCAGGGAAAGCCACATCTCCAAGCTGGCCTCCAAAGCTAGTCGCCAACTTGGGCATTCTATATCATGCAAAGTCCTTCCTTAGCACACCTGAACTTCAAACCACTTACAAAGCTGAGTCTTTGGGTCTCTCACTCTCTCACTGGAGGCAGGTCAGTGGTCTGTCTTCTACCGTTTCCTCTTCAGCCTCCCCCCCCCTCGCTCTGTCTGTGATCTGTCCACGTTATATTTCTGTAGGGAGCTGAAGGTCCGCCAAAAACCCCATTCTGGTGAAACTGCCAAATCAAGAATCACTGGTCATCTTCACTCTTTCATTCCTCATTTTTCCCACCTCTGCAACAAACTCCCACACTCTCTTCAATCCCACTTCTCCCTCCAAGTATTCAAAACAGCTCTTCACCACCATCTCATATGTTTCCCCATCCAAAATCTTGACCTTTTCTACCCCCATTAATCCACTCCAAATCCACCTCCTTCAAATTCCCTGCTTTCCTTCCTGAAAGTCCCTGTAGTGTCTGACTTGTTTACCCCATGTCCCCTGCCCCATCCCTCTCCCTTCCACAGATCTCCGAATGTCTCTGTTCCCCACTGTTTTATGCTTCTCTCTCCCACCCCTCTTTTCTACTGCCCTGTTATATGTTCTATATATTTGCTCTTACATGAGCCTCGACATGGTATACAAAAAAAAAATCTTTGTGCTGTTTGGGTAATTTTGACTCTGTGGGACATTGGAACTTTGTGTGTTCTGGATTTTTTTCTTTTGTTCTGTGCTGTGATCGCCATATGTTTGATACTTTCAGAGTGAAAGTATTTTGCCATTGTAGAATTCCACTACTCTACCGATCTATTATTGTATCAATGGATGGCATTGCAGAATGTTATTTGAGCTATACCAATGCCATGGGATGCAAGAAACGGACGTTTTGGGCATTATTCCTTTGTCAGGGGCAAAAGAGCAAGGGGTTCATGGAGGAAAGCTCCTCTTTTTTTCTTTTTTTTTTTCCTGATTAAGGGTCAATGTGCAAAACATCAGCTTCTCTTTGTTTCTCATGGCGGTGAACATACTTCGATAAACATTTTGACCAAATGCAATGTCCTACCTGTCTGCTGCTGTAGAATGACATTCACGTTATTAAAGGTGAGTGTTATAGTCTATTATCCATTCACTAGGTTGGCAAGATAGCCGAGTTGTCGGCACACTCGCCTCTGAAATGTCTAGCATGGGCTTGAATATCATCCCAGGTAAAAACAGTCATCCTGGTGTTTTGCAGGCAGGGTAATTCCTCAGCGTGTCTCCATCTCTTGGATGGATGTTAAACTCGTCATCCTGTCTGCCAGCATAAGTTGGTGGACATTAAATATCCTATGATGTCCTTTGCAAAGATGAGGGCGAGCTACCATCGGCACCCTGCCCAAATTCCAAATTCCAAATTCCTTCTCCAACTTACAAGTAGCACTGCATCAGTGGAACAGTTTTGCCCTGAGGAGATATGCTACCCATATCCACATGCTACATACGAAAGAGGATTCGTTCATTCTTGAAAGCATTTGATGTATTTGTTACCTCCACCACCGAAGGTGAAGGTTATGTTTTCACCCCTTTCTGTCTGTTTGTTTGTATGCAGGATATCTTAAAAAGTTGTGGACAGATCTGGATGAAATTTTGTGGACAAGTTGGGTGTGTGACAAGGATGAAGTGATTAGATTTTGGTGAAGATCCAGCTCCGACGACTATAATTTTTTTAAGTGATTCTTCACCATTGAGAGATGGGGGTCAAAAACGATATATAGCACAATATCTCAAAAAGTTGTGGACGGATTCGGATGAAACTTGGTGAACATGTTGGGTGTGTGACAAGGAAGAATTGCTTCAGTTTTAGTGAAGATCTTAATCTGCATTCGGATTTCATAAGTTTTAAGTGATTCTTCACCATTGAGAGAACGTGCTGAACCGATATATAGCACGATAGGTCTCAAAAGGTTGTGGACAGGTTGGGGGAGACAAGAAAGAATTGATTCGATGCCTGATCCACGACAACATATCGGGCCTAACACATTGTTGAAATGTCATGTTGTATATCGTTTTTGGCCCTATCTCTCAATGGTGAAGAATCACTTTGAAAAATGTAATAATGCTCGTCTCCACACAATAAAAGAACGCATACAAAATTGATATGGACAGGTTTAAGGAATGGGTAGTTACTTCACAGGAGGTAACAAATTTATTGATAAAGGTTGGTTACGTTTGTTGAAGGAGATTGACAATGGTAAAGGTACATCTGATGAGATCTGGTGAGGGTGTGGGGCAGGTGCTTGGGCAGGCGAGCGTGTCGGACGTGGTTTGAGCAGTGGTGAGGACGTGAGGCGGTAGCTGGTGAGGGCGTGGGGCGAATGTTGTGTCGTTTTGAAGGGTAAAAAGTAAGGGCAATTGAAGAAAGGTTAAATGACATCATGTCAGGTCATTTTTAAGAAAACATCGGCAATGATACACATGGGACGAAGGGATATAGAAGAAATGTTTACTATGAGTGTTTGAAAAATAGGTACAGGTTACTGCTTAGCTGACTGAAAGAAAAGGATATACGAGGTGAGATTTTTCTGGAATGGAAAGTAATTAAATTTACGAGTTGGGTGATCGACGTTCATCTGTGGTTCGAAGAATGGTGTGTGCAGAAACTTTTGCAATGGGGAAGCATTGGGAATTGGAGGAAAGAGAGTTCCCCCTCACACTCTATGTAGCAATAAGACTCAAGCTTGTAGGCTGTGGATTAGTTCTGATTTTTTTTTTTTTTTCAAACAACTTGGAATGATGGCCAATGCCCAGTCTGTGGCTGGCTTTGCAGTCCAGCTTTGTGTTGAGAAATAACATGAAGTAATTTATTGGAGGTTTCTATTTCCTCTAACCGTAAAACAATTTTGCCATTTTCTATTTTGTTTGCATGTGCTTGCACTCGCTCTTTCATTGCCCTTCCTCACAATTAAACCCGTTATTTGAGCAGTAATAACTATTCAAAGGTTAAGTAAAATAAATTATTAGCTTTTCTTATGGGGTTTTCAAAAAAAAAGAGGGGCGTATTGCTATTTGATATTTTCCAAATTTTTGATATTTTTTTTTCCCCAAAATGGCCACCACATAGTGAAGTCTATCAGACCAAAGACTAACACGACCACCAATGCGCATACCATTAAAAATACCGTTGGTTATATACCCGATACGTCAACATCCACTGCAGCAGTGGCACTGTCTGCTGTAATGTGCGCTTGTTTGTACGTACTGAACCGGTACTAGGTATAATGCGGACTTGCATGACTGACCTGAGCTGTCTGGAAGTTGTCATCGATGGGCGATTTTCCCCCATTTGCAAATTCGTTGAAAATATTCCCCAGAGTCTGGGTTCCGTTGAACACCGTACGAGCGTACCATGGCTCCAAAAATTTTCTGTCAGCCTTCCGGATTATTTTAAGACCTCGGTCGACTGTACTTCATCAGTAGCTCAATTAAAGCCACCGAGAAAGTTCTCTCTTGAGATCAATAATGCACGCACTAATGCAAGAGCTAGCTAACTTACGATACGTGTTACGTATGTACATAGCTCAAAAATTGCATTCGCTGAGCGTGCAATATGGCATGAGCAGGCTTACTTATAGACAAGCGATTTCATTTCCGTGAGCATTAGCCCTATAAGGACCGCAAAATAATTACTGGTCTGGGTTTCAGATTCGCGTGATAAAAATAAAAGAATAAAAAACTTGCAAAATGTTCGTAAATTTGATAAAGAAGAGGAAAAAAAATAAACGCTCCAACATACGGCCTCCGAAGAGGAAGTACGTTGGGATGAATGAATAAGTTTGGTTTTTATTTTATTTTAGTTTATATCTGGAGAGAAAATAGTTATCAAAAAAAAGGAAGCAGGCGGGGACAAGAAACTAATTTTACTTGCCCTTGATACATAAAATTAACATTTTAGGAATCTAATTTTTTTGGGTGGAATTTTTAAAGTGGGAAGCCAATCATGGTGCTGTCATCTCAACTGAAACCACGTTTTGTCCTTTTGATGATATTAATTTAAAATTGATTTGTACTTTCTTCTTTTTAATGAACTCGCTGATTTTTGATGTTGCTAATTTCTTACGATTAAATTATTGGCCTCTTTTTTTTTTTCTTTTTTTGTTTGCTGTGTTTAATTCTTTATTGAGGGTTTATCTTTGAGCCAAAAAAGGCAGTCTGTCTGAAACATCCCATGTTACATTTGAGCAGTCATTTATTCCTGAAATGCGGATTCGCTTTTGAAGCTTTTCCCACCAATAAGTTTTTTTTTTTATTATTATATATATATATATATATATTTTTTTTTTTTTTAACCAATTTCCAGTTGTTTTATACATTATACAACAATGCGTAATCTTCCCTTTCAATTGATGTGTGCGCTGTCTCTTGCATGGACATTATGCTGGGCGTCCCATCAGCTGGTATTAGTTGGACGTTGAAGATCTCACGGTGCCATTCGTGACTCGTTAACGAGTTGTCACCAGAACCCCAGAACAAACTAAAATTCCTGCTCTTACTTACACGCGGCACTCCTTGTTTAAATTGTATGAGCGACACAGCCAAACACTCAGCAGAGATGTAAACCCGCAGCCAAGTGCGACACAAGAAGTGATCATTTAATTCCTTGTGCCATTTGTTGTTGTTTTTTCACAAGCACATGTTAATTTTATTTTCATGTGCATTTTGAAGACCATGGTACAAGGAAGTTATTCACCATGTTGAAGATTGATTTATTTTGACATATTTTCATTGTTGTCCATCCAGCACCAAGGACAGTGGCCAAAAAGGCATTCCCGCAATGCGGATGCATCTCGTAGCCCATGGATTACACCTGAAGTTATGGATTTAATCGAGCAAAAGAGGAAGGCTAATATTATGCGTCTCAAAAAGCCATCTCCGAGCAATGAGGAGGCGTTTCGCATCCTGCGCAGCCGTGTGCAAACAGAGGTCCGGCGCCTCAAGGAGCGCTCCATGCCGGGGAGGCGTCGGATCCAACAGCTTGAGAAACATGACTTGAAATGTGAGGCCCACTCTTGTTATCTCTGTTTGTTCTTCATGCATCTTCTTGCCACCCTCCTCCAAATCACTCTGTTCTCATTTTCCTTTGTACTTTTATTTAATGACCCTTTGCTCTGCTTTTATTTCCTTCCAAGTTGACTCGCTGTCAGATTCCGAAGCTGATTCCCCAGGAGAACAGAAAGATTCTGTGATTTGTCACAAGGTCGACGTTGATGTCGATCTCAATGTTCACATTGGCACGGAATTCAACTCTCCCCGTAACTTAAACACTGAACCTAACACAGATGAAAAGGTTGAAAGTGAGGTGAGGTTTCTTTAATTTTTCCTTCTTTTTTTTGTTTTTGTTTCAATGAGCCTTCCTCTTTAAGAAGTGTCATTGTATTGTTTGGTTTTAAGAATATTACTGTTTGCTGTGTTGTTGGAATTCTGTTTTGTGCCATTATACAGCATACCACACGGGTTTCAAAACCTGTAGAGTAGGACCAAAAAATTCCTGATTACTCATTACATCTTAATTACTGGAACGGCACTCTGTGTGTGTTTATCGGTGATAAATGGTGATAAACACGGAATCCAACTCTCCCCATAACTTAAACACTGAACCTCACACAGATGAAAAGGTTGAAAGTGAGGTGAGGCTTCTTAAATTTATTTATTTATTTTTATTTCTTAAACTGAGGTTGTGTATATTTTTGAACTTAACCTTTAATGGACCCTTTTTCTTTCCGCATTTTGAGGAAAGCCTTTGGTTTGATTAACGTGACATTGCATACGCAAGTAGGTCAGAATGTGTTCCCTGAAGTCCATTTAAAGTTGGCTCACTGTGACAGTTTGGATAAGATGGGTGTTCATATACACATATATATGTATGTATGTATGCATATATATATATATATATATATATATGTATTGTTGTGGAAATGGCCCTTTGTGGGTTAGTAAATATAGGATTAGCCCAGATCCCCCATTAAATGCACGTTCAGCCAGGTTGTTCGGTAAATGGACGTTATGTGTGTCGGAAGGTGTAAGAGACTGTTCATCGTTGGTACATTGGTGGTGGACCGAGAGGCTCTTCTTCCTTCCTCTCTCCGGACAATAGACTCCGCCAGCGCGCTGAGAGGGGGAGTGGCCGAGAGAAGGAAGTGAAACTGAAGGGAAGAGTTTGTCAGCTTCGTGGAAGGGCGCGCCCGAAAAGAAAAGGTGGAAAAAACTGAGAGGACGGAGTTGGGCAGTCGGCTTTGAGGCGAGGGTACACCGGAAAAAGGTGGAACTGAGAGCACGGAGGTCAGTCTGCGAATGGCAGAAGCTGAACCTGAGTGCGCCGAGTCTGCGATCGGCAGAAGCTGAACCTGAGGGTCGAGTCTGCCATCGGCCGAGAAAGAAAAGCTGAACCTTGTGAGAAACCAGCTGAGATCCACCATCGATCTGAAGGTCTTGTGCCGTCAATATTGCGCGGGGTCAGAACACGCTGAGGAGGGCGTGCGCAAGCGATGCCTTGAGAAGAACGAGTATGGCGCCGCCATCTTGCCACGCGGCGTGCTCGAGCTTGGGGGCTCGAATCCGTGGACATCATTTTGTCGCGAGCCACATTCGTGCTTTTGACACTTTCCTCTCATCCATCAAGCATCACCAAGTACTCTGTGTCTTGTCTGCATGCTGTCCATGTCTTGTTTGCATGTCATTTAAGGCTTATCTCATTAGAGTTCCCTTCAAAACCCATAATCCGTAGCTCCCTAGTTAAGAACAGGTTATAGATTGATTATAACATTGTCGTGAATGCTTTGCTTGTGTCGTGTTTCCCCGATGTGTCCCCAATAAATCTGGCTGATTCGTATGAAGTTGCCGCTTTGAATTAATTTGTGCCGCGTCGAGGAACGATTTGCTCGATTTGGATATAAAAACGAAAATGGATACAGACTGGTAGACTCCGCTCGGTCTCTGACAAAACCAGTCTGTAACCGGGGTCTATTCCCCCAGCTGGCAAGGTACAGGTGTATTTTGGTATTGTGGTTCGAGACACGTAACCCGAGAATTGTGCCGAACCAGCCGGCGTTATAACCCCGGAGACGGCGGTGGTGAGGGTGGCGCTGAATCTGTAACATTTGGCTGTCGAGAGTAGGGTGCGAAAACCCAAACTGGTTGCGGACAGTGATTGACGCACTCGTCAGAATCCCGCCACCCAGTGCCGGATTAAGCCTCGGCTGGCCATAAGGCACGTTTTGAAATTTTAGAGAATGGCCTGAAAATTTTAAATTAGATCTCGGGCTCATGGAAATGGACCCCAGACAAAAGATGAACCGATTCAAGAACAAAATATTTAATACAAAAAAAGACATATTTAATGTGAAAATAATTTTTGGCTGGCCCGAAGGCACATGCCTTGCCTGCCTAATGGTTAATCCAGCACTGCCGCCACCGCTGAATCCTTAACACTATATATATGTGTATATATTATATATGTATATACAGTAGACGAGGCGTAAGTCAGCAGCGTGTAACTCGACACTTTGCCTAAGTCGGCAGCGTCAAAAGTCCCGAATTTATCTCATGTTAAATCCCTTTGAATAAAGGGTCATCCCTCTGTAAGTCGTCATCTCTAAGTCGTCACTTCCTCTAAGTCGTCAGATGTTGTCCGTTCCCACGTAATGGAAACTCAAGTAAATTACCACTCCTAACTCGTCACACGGAACTGCTGCCTCGTGAGAAGCCCGATTTCATGGAATCGTGATGCTCGCTCATTGGTTTACACCGCCAGTGATGGGCTATTTATAACTGTGTACACACGTTGATCGCACTGCAGGCAGGACAATGGCGACGAAGCGTAAGCTTACAACTATAACCTACCAATAAAAATACGACATTATCCAGTTTTGCGAGGCAAACCCACTGATGAAGAAAACAGCCATAGCTGAGAAGTTGGACATCAAATGGCAGACATTGAACGATATCTTGAAGAATAAAGGCAAGATATTTGGACAAGTGGAGAAGATCGCGAGGCCGGTGGTAAGTGTGAAGCGCGTGAAATGTGTATCCTTTGAAGATGTCGATGACGCGCTCGTCATCTGGTTTCGGCAAATGTTGGCTCAGCCAAATATTCCGTTTCGACCGATTCGGCCGATACTGTCTTTCGGTGGAGGATTGCCCAGACAACATCATGGAATACAATGACCGGTTTGAGTCCTTTCTCATGCACCAGATGCCCAAGAGTTTGAGGCAGTCAAACGTAACGGATTACTTCGCGAAGGAGTAAAGGATCGATCGAGCGTGTTGAAGTCCGATCATGGTTTTATATTGGCTTGTTTTGTACATTACCGCACTCACTTACACATAGGCATTGAGTGGTAATCATCACCACGATGACTGTGTGTCATGTAATTTGTCACCATACCATCACCGATGATATATGAGTTGTCTTACAGTTGTTCATTATCTTTGCTTTTGATAAACTGATTCATGAATTCCATCTTTGCTTGATCACTTTCCAACTCACCAATGAACCCCCACCTATGCCCCGAGGATTGTGTTTTCCTTTTGGTACAATAGCCGGCTCTCACATGTACGTGTCCAGGCCACGCGCGACTTCATCCTTCACCCCACAGTCATCATGAATGTTCGCATATGCGTAAGTCGTCACATTTCTAAGTCGTCACTTTTTTCTCGGTCCCGATGGTGACGACTTCCGTCTTGTCTACTGTATATATTATATATGTATATGTATATGTTGTTCGTCTTTCGGCTGCTCCCGTTAGGGGTCGCCACAGCGGATCATCCGTTATGATCCGCATACTGATTTGGCACAGGTTTTATGCCGGATGCCCTTCCTGACGCAACCCTGGTCGCCTCTTACAACACAGGGATAAGGATTGGGTTTCCCCATGATTCCGGGCTGCCCTACACCCTCTCATTGCGCGGCCCAGTGCAGAGCTCCCGTCTTCAAGCGATCCTCCAACCCAAGCCTCCG
>NC_140965.1:91480885-91508385 GCF_056783735.1 Eptatretus burgeri
ATATATATATATATATATATATATATATATATATATATATATATATATATATATATATATATATATATATATATATATATATATATATATATATATATATATATATATATATATATGTATATATATATATATATATATATATATATATATATATATATATATATATATATGCATATATATATATTGTTGTGGTTGACCAAATTCGCAAACCACCATTCAGGTCCCTTAGGTGAGATATCTCTGTAAGTATATGTGTAGTTAGGCCCAAACCCGTTGTTTCGAGGGAATAAATGTCATTCAGTCGGGCTGCGACTCTTCAGGATAGCCGTTTTTCTTTTACTATCTTTATTTTGGACCAGCCGCCATTACTACCACCACCAACCACGTCTCAACAGCCGTCACACAACAACCACCAACCACAACGCCGCTTCACAACAACCACCAACCACAACGCCGCTTCACAACAACCACCAACCACAACGCCGCTTCACACAACAACCACCAACCACAACGCCGCTTCATCACAACCGCCACGACCTTTACCGTCACAACTTGCCACCATCGCATCCCCACCATTCTCGCGCCACTTGTGGGCACCGATACTGGACTCGTGCGGGGCGCGCACCGAACAGCGTGTTCAGAAACATCACAGACTTTCCGAGAAAAACGGATCAAAAACGACTCACGCCCACTTCTGTTCCGTCCTATCGGCGAGCTGGGGCGATTTGGCCCCGCCTCCAGGGCGTTGGAGTGAGGACGCTATATGCAAATTCATGGATCAAAAAGCATTCATGCCCACTTTTCCTCGGTCCAATGGGGAGCCAGTTAGAGAGGTGAAGGGTCGGAGGCAGAGGGTCAAAGGTGAAGGAGCGAAGCCACGGGGCTTATATAAACGGCTGCGTTCGTCAGTAAAGAAGTTGAGAGTGGTGCGTTGGAACGAGTTGTCGGTGGAGCTGGGAAGAAGAGTTCTGAGTTCGGAGGGGAGAAGTCAAGAGTGAAGAGTTGGGACGAGCCAAGAGAGGAGACGGAGAGGGCGATTAGACGGAGCTGTGGAGAGGTGGCGGCGGCGAAGGCGGACGAGGGGGTGCTCGCGTCGGTGCCGGGAGCTGCAGAGGGAGAGGCCAGCAACGCGACCGAGGTCGAGGTGGAGACGCTCGTCGCGGGACCCGAGACAGGGTGATATCCTCCTTTCCCCCGAGCATCAACAACCCCCTCCTGTTTCCCCCCGCGCTGAGATAGTGCGACAAGGGGGCCCCTTTCCCACCCCCTACCAGACACTGTCCGCGAGGCCCGCGGAGTTGAGGCGCCACCGCCGCTCTGCGTCTCATCATCAGACGGGTAGGCCCGACACGGTCTCGGCCCCAGGCCCGCCTACCCCCCTCATCCTTGAGGGTGGTTCTTTTTCTTTTGCTTTGGGTATACGTGTTGTCGGTGCCGTCTGTGAAGTAAAATTGTATAAGTGTTGCCGTGTGCTCAGTAGTCGGATAGCTCTGCATTGTGTTTCTCTTTTATATTTGCTTTTTGTGTAATATTGCATTGTCTTCTCCTTTTACATGTGCTTTTGGTGTAATTGTATATGTGTACTTTCCGTTCATCGCGAAATAAATGTGAGTTATGTTGAACTGTTTTCCCGCTTCGCTTCGTCTTTTCTTTCATTGAATCTCCATCTTGCTTCACGTAAAGGGTTGGTCGTGGGCTAAAACGCCCGATAATTAATCGAACCGTCGAGGCCGACGAATAACACCGCTCGGTTATCCCGATAGTACGGAACGGGTCGCTTAAAGTGGCCCGTGTCCGAAGTCGACCTGCGGCGAGGTGCGATCGCCCGGTCTACCCTCCGTGTGGGTACTTTGGTAGGTCGAATTTGGCGAGCAACCCTATCCCACGCGGGGGCCGATTGGCACGATCGTGGTGAGACCGAAAGGTCCACCCGTGACTAGTTCCCGGCGTTAGTCCGAGAGGGTCACGACTGGATTGTCCGTCCGGTGGGCGACGTGCCGCGATTCGAGTTACGTGGCCGTTCGCACGCCGGCGGGCGCGAATCCGCAACAATATATATATATATATATATATATATATATATATATATATATATATATATATATATATATATATATATATATATATATATATATATATATACACATACATACATACATACATACATACATACATACATACATGTGAGCACAGCCAATGAGCACAGCCCACGCAGGACAATATTTATGTATGTATGTGAATATATATATATATATATATATATATATATATATATATATATATATATATATATATATATATATATAAAAATATATATATATATATATATATATGTATATAAATATATATGTTTGTGTATATGTATGTGTATGTGTATGTATATATATATATATATATATATATATATATATATATATATATATATATATATATATATATATATATATGTGTATGTCGTGCCGTTCCTTGCGCTAAAAATAGCCGCCCGCTCCGTGCTGCGCTGAGGTGCGATTGTGCCGCCATTATGCGACTCCGTTTGCCGGCAAAGTCCGTGCTCAGAATATGGGGTTGAGCTCCCCCATTGATTAAAATTATAGAAAGAACCGTCCGGCGCCATGGATCCTACATTAATACACATTCCTAATACCCCCGGCACCCGTTCGCCTTGAAACTCCATCTTATTTGTCGGAAAGAATTAATTTGGCTCACTCGTAATTTGTAGGGAACGGCGGGGTTGCTTTGCACACCCCTGGTCCGACTCCCGTAAATTTAGTTGGAGACCGAGGTGGATTCGAATCCCACACTCCTGTACACCAGCGTTACGAATTCTGGCCCGCCAGGCTTGCGAGTGATTGCGTAACTCCAATCGCAACCGCGTCGCCCACCGGACGGACAATTCAGTCGTGACCCTCCTGGAACTACCGCCAGGAAGCAGTCACAGGTGGGGGTTTAACCTCACCACAACCCAGTCTGCATTATACCCGCGCGAAATAGGGTGAATCGCCGAATGTCGATATACCTAAATACCCGCGCGGGTAACCTACCGAGGGGTTGCCCCATGCCGCAGGTCGGCTTAGGACACGAACCGCCTACGCGGTCCATTCCGTGCTACAGTGATAACCGAGCGGTGTTATCGCCGACCTTGACGGATCAGATTCTCTTCTTTACCCTGGGTGTTCAAAACCCACTACTAATTTATTCCGCGATTCAAGATGGTACTTTCAATGGGGAAAGAGACGACGAATGGGATACATTTCACACAAGGACATTTATTATAACAAGCACATATTACACACACAACACAAGCAAGGAATCATGCAATATACAAGCGACAAAGAAAGTACTATTCACGCGTGAGTTATTGGCATTCATGGTCAGCTTGCAACCCGCCACGTCACGGAGTTATCTGTGTATGATGGCCTGCGATTCCGGGGAGTCTGGTGGGAACCCGAGATAGCTCCCCCCCCCCCCTTCGTGCTCTCACCCCTACCCCCAGCCGCAACAATATGTTTTGGAACTGTGTTGTGCTCGCGGCTCTTGGGAAAACAAAAAATCTACCGCGAATACCCTGGCAAATTTCCCACGAATGTAGGAGCATGTTACAAATTTATCAACCGCGATTACGTGGAACCCACGAATGTTTGAACCACGAATGTTGGGGTCCGGGTGTATCTCCACACTAGTGTGTGTGTGTGTGTGTGTGTGTGTGTGTGTGTGTGTGTGTGTGTGTGTGTGTGTGTGTGTGTGTGTGTGTGTGTGTGTGTGTGTGTGTGTGTGTGTGTGTGTGTGTGTGTGTGTGTGTGTGTGTGTGTGTCGTCCATAAACTCCAAAACCATTAAACCTACCAGCTTGAAATTTTGCATGAATACTTGGGGAACTTCAAGGAAGTGCATGACTGAAAATTGGGTGTTTGGTTTAATTAAAACACCCCTTTTGAAGATAATGAATGGCCTTGTTTAATTATATCCCTCATCAGGCGATCCACGGCCACCTTACTCTCTGGGGCCTTTAGACGTAACCTCGCTGGGGTGTCTGAAGCCACAATGTTTTTTGCCCAGCTCAACCTTGCCTTGACTTGGAACAGGCCGCTACAATTTCTTTACCAGAGTTTTTTTTTTCTTCACTTTCCTCACGCATATTATCGAATGCCTGTTCATCATAGCTATGAATCGCTGTATACGTCACTTTTGTAAGTGCTACAGTTTTCAAATTAGGAGCTTGGAGCGATTTCATGCATTATATGATACAATTTTGCACGATCGACTTTCATGTAGTAGTTTAAAGTACATTATCGAAATATTATTTCAGTTTTGAGGATCGGATATCGTCTGGACTAAATAAGTGTCGAAATCTGTTGTGAAATCTGATAATTTAAAGAAATAACGAGTCTTTTAATTTAAAGAAATAAATTTAAATTTAAAGAAATTTAATTTTTAATTTAAAGTCTTTTAATTTAAAGAAATTTAATTTAAAGAAATAACTAAGCCGATATACCTATTTACTTTAAGCAAGCACAGCTATGTTCCCTCCTCCTTCTCCATAAATACACAACAAAATGTGAAATTTCCAAAGCATTAAACTTATTGGCGAATTGCATTGAGTGAACAAAAAAATTAGGAACGTGCCAAAATTAACCAGCTTCATTGAGCTGTATGATTTAATGCATTCACTGCTCGACCCAGAGTGACTGCCTATCTATCGCGTCTGCCAGATCTGTCTATATT
The DNA here is from genome assembly GCF_056783735.1 of Eptatretus burgeri. Taxonomy (NCBI): domain Eukaryota; kingdom Metazoa; phylum Chordata; class Myxini; order Myxiniformes; family Myxinidae; genus Eptatretus; species Eptatretus burgeri. The sequence continues at coordinate 91,485,610 of NC_140965.1, forward strand.
TTCATGAGCATTCGTGAGGTCGGGTACTGATTTTGTGTGATTCGATCTGGCTCGCAGTCGGCGTTCCAATTCATCCCAAAGGTGTTCGATAACAGCAATTCGTTGACCGGGGCAGCTCTAGCAGGACAAATTTGACGAACTGACTTGTTGGAAAGGTGGTATCCTATGATGGCGCCACGTTGAAAGTCCCTGAGCTCTTCAGTATGGGCCATTCTCCTGCCAGTGATTATCTATGGAGATTGCAAGGCTGTGAGCTTGATTTTGTACACCTGTCAGCAATGGGTGTGGCTGATATAGCCAAATCCACTAATTAGAAGGGGTGTCGGCATAGTTTTGGCCATGTGGTGTATATTCAGTTTATATATTTTTTAAATGTTGGATAAATTCATGCTGTCGGTGAATTATGTCCTTGCAGAGCTTGACCCCACTGAAGAGCAGCAGCGAATCCACCTGAATGTGAATCGAGTTCTCATCATCAAGCAAGAAGATGAAAGCAGCCATTTTAAAATTGAGACCCAGCACAGTTGTTAAGGTCAAACTCACCAGTCACATTTATTCCTGAGAATTCGGTTCAAATGAATTGGTGTTTGTCGTAACAACTCCAAAAGGAAGAGAAAAAAAATCAGCTCATCCGTTAAAGAACTTGCTTCCTCGTTTTCTGCTTTATATCTGGTAAACACTTTAGTTTATCAAGATGATTAATGATAAAGTGTAAATTTACCTTTAACTCTTAAAGGTGATGAATGAAGTTGGGTTAAATATGTGATGTCCCTCTCATTATAAACAAACAAACAAACAAAAAAACATCACTGATGGACGGACACAAATAAATACACCTTGGTTGTGCTTTTGAGGGAATGTAGTCGTGTGTCACTGGCAATGTTTTTATTTGTCCATGAAAGGATTTTCTTTTTAACTTTACATATGAAATTGAAGCTCGTGGGAGACCGAGGTGTCACAGAGAGTAAGAAGACAATGTACAGACAAGTGGGACCACAGTTGAGTACAACAAATAAGCAAACGGGAGAAGATGAGGGGAGTTCATGCAGCAACTCCCAAATCGGATAATTGCGTTAATGGCTGTGGTAAAGATCACAGGTAAATATTAGGGGAGCACGTGAGATGATGCTGAAATGGCTGCTTGAAACCCTGCAGTGAAGAGAGCCATTTTAAACGAGTTCCACAAATATGAGAAAATGTTACAAAAGAATGGAGATGGGTGGTGAGCCTGGATTTGGGGGGTTTAACCAGGAGGGATTAAATGGAAGAATGTGTGCATTCTGGAGAGGGTCAAAGAGGTCCAGCTGAGAGGGAGCTCTGCTCTCTCAACCAGAGGAAAGGCCTCGAACCTGTCTGTGATTATGAGAGTAACAGGCCTTGTATTTTGGCATATTTTCCTGACAATTGTCAAATAAAATTCTAGAGCATTCTTCAAGTCCTGTATTCCTTTGTCACACTTCTTTATTAAAACTGGGCCATTTATCCAGAAATGCATATGATTTTGTTAGTCTCATTTATGGTAGGCATAAAGAAGAGGGTTTAAAAGTGGATTTGTATTGAGAATTGGAAGATATGGATATTGACCATATCATTGAATTAACACCAGGTGTGGTTGACTCAGCCTGTCATTCTTCCAAGGTCAGCATAACGAGTACCAGGATACTGGTAATAGAGGGCCCTGCATCAGCGGCAGTGCCACCAAAAAATGATGCAACCAGCAGCCGCAGGTTTCATATGATTGCTGTAATGAAAGGCATGCTTCACCTTATTTTTATCCCCCGCCGCATGGCGGAAGGGGAATATTGTTGTCACCCAGGTCGTCCGGCTGTCCGTCCGTCCGTCAACATTTATAGCTGTGAGTGCGATAACTCATAAACTGTTTGCCATATCGATTTGAAATTTGGGTCACACATACACCACCTGAAAAGGAAGAACCCTTTTGATTTTGGGCATGGCCAGATCTAAGATGGCCGACTGGGGCGGCCATCTTAAAAAATGTTTTTTTGCCATATCAATTTGAAATTTGAGTCACACATGTACCACCTGAAAAGGAAGAACCCTATTGATTTTGGGCGTGGCCAGATCCAAGATGGCCGACTGGGGCGGCCATCTTGAAAAAATTGTTTTTTGTAATAAATGGAAAACGGCTTATCTGATTTCAATTATTTTTGGTTACTACGTTCCTCACCCCTGGGGAACTTTTTTGAGATGATGACCAAATGGTGTCTTGTTTCCAATTCACCTTCCTCATTATCTGGAATATGTATGACCTTTTTCATTCAATGGCAGGGGATTCCCCATCTCTGATGGTATATTTTTATACTTTGTAGTTACCAAACTAGGGCTGACAGGATGGCCAAGAGGTACGCACCCTCACCTCTAAGCTGTCTGCCTTGGGTTTGAATCGCAGCCCAGCTATAAACTGCCATCCCCGTGTTTCACAGGCACATTGATTCATCAATGTGTGTTGTCCATCGGATAGAGGTTAAACAGGCACGTGTCTGCCAACATTCGTTGGTGAATGTTAAAGATCAGTGTCCTTCACGAAGATTAGGAGAGCCATCGTCGGCACCATGAACAAATTCCAAATTGCTGCCCTAACCAGCAGAGGGCATTGCATCAGCAGCACAGCTGTGCCCGCAGCCAATTATGCAACTCTGTAACCTTGCACTGCATACGAATGAAGAATAAGAATTACAATGATCGCATCGCCAGTACCCAGAGTACCTCTGGAGGTTGAATCACCCCCCCCCCTTGACCCCCACTCCAAATGTCAGCAGGTGCTTGTCTGCTCACATTTGGTGTCTTTTCATGTCTTTGCAAGGACCCATGTGTGTGATTGTGTCAAGGCTCCTGCATGAGTCGAACATCACTTGAACAAAAAAAAACAACTCAGTTTTTGCCCTTTATGTTTATCCTTATTGTGGGTGTTTGCTGAAGATTCAAAGAATGTGGTAAGATGATGGTGAATGCTTGGCAGAGAGTTTTGTTTTTTGAAAACTTAACAAACAAAAAAAAATCACTGGTTTGTTTTTGTTCCCTTCCAGGAAGGAGTGTCACCAGCAGGTAACTATTGGTTTTGAATAGCAGTGTGGGCAGCATCTTGTATGATTATTTTTGTCTCTGATGAACGTTCGGTTCTCGAAGTTGTGGGCACAAGTTTAACCGTGAAGAATGAGCGTTTTGCTGTGATTTCTCCAGTTGATACTCTGGTGATCAAAATTATCGTTTCTCCGCGTGCATCGCACAAAGCGGAGTTAAACAATTGGTTCACTCTTTCTGTCTGACAGACGTCAGTCTAAGATGGAGGAACTCCTCAATTTTAATTTAACTTATTTTTTAATACTGTAGAACACAAATCGGAATCGGAACAAACTTGCTGTGCACTCTGAGTGTAGAGTCACAGCGAGATTCAGACAAAAATGGTGGTGCATGGAGATGCAACCACAGAGCTAACTTTGTCCAAAAGATGTTTGTTTAGTGCATCTTTTTCTCATCGATCATTTCAAAATCATCAATTTCTCCGAGAAGAAAAAGTTGCAGATAGTCAGGGATCCAGACCCATGATTTTAAGATGGACCGGACACCACTTCCTATACTTTGCAGGCCTCGTTTTTTCTTTAGTTTGGTGTCTCAGGATGAAGAATCAAGAAGCCTGCTCAGGCATCTCGATTGCGAACACATCACAAATTGTATTTGAACATAGGTACCCACCAAAAAATGAGTGCGATTTTCGGTATCACTAATTTTTCAGAAAATGTTTCATAATTGACTCAAATGTTAAGTTAGACAGTTAATTTCAACCCCTAGTAAGGACTTTGGCATGATCTTTCATATGCTGAGGCCAAATGTGTCAAGTTTTGCCAATTAGAGGTTGAAAAAAAAAAGATTTTTCAGTCCAAATTGCCTGCAAAATTTGCTAAATCAGCAATAAATATTGTTCTCATTTGTCTTAAAATCAATTAAACAACTAATATTATAATGTTGTCAAAGGGACATAGTAGATGCAATAGGGACCACTGGTCGTCATTATAATAATAATACCGAATATAAATACATGTACATGTGTTCATTCACATACATATACATGTATATACAATGAACATTATTTTGCAGATAACGGTAAACCACACTTTTTTCTTGCTAGAATGGTGGTTTGGATGTGCACGCAACATGAGCAACAGGTTTCTAACACATATTTATTACATATTATGAACGTTTCGACATTATTATATGTATATTAGGTTGTGTGTTGCATCGCAGTACTACACTCCACAGACACATACTTAGTACATTGTGTATAGATCGACCTATTGATCTGGAAGATGGGGCCCGTGATTACAAGTATACAGTTAGTTAAGATTGTGAATAAAATAATTAAGAACTAACACATCTATTGATTTAACATGCATATGCCTTCATGTGAATGAACATTTAAATTGTATACTTGCGTTCAGGTTCAGCCATTGTTCACACCTGCAAGAAAAAATGACAGTCCACTGACTTTGGTCGATGTGTGATCTGCCAGCAGTCCTCGGTTGAGACGGTACAGAAACCAACTGAGAAGGGATTCCAATCATTTTTTATGCAGTAACCCACCGACTCGATGATACGGCGCTCAGATTGCAAGAGGAAATCACTGCAGGCGAGGAGGATTTTTTGTGTAATGGTCCATTGTGTCATACCAAGTGCCGAAATGCCTACACAAACAAAAAAACGGTCGCACAGAAAATGAAGTCACATGTATCCAACACAAGTGAAGAAACCGCTACGACAGATGTAGGAAGCTGCTCCATTAGGCCTAGACGTGGATCATCTGCCACTGGATGCATAGACCACAAAACACAATGCTTCATCTGCAGAAGAGAACGCACCAGCAAGAGTGACCACAAACTCTTACTTGTGAGTATGGCAGGCAGGCAGAATTCGATATGGAAAAAGGCAAAAGACCTACAGGATGAAAACATGTTGTACCATATTCATGGGCTTGGTGATAACTGTATCGACATGGTGGCTAATGACTTCAAATACCACAAGTCATGCTTGGAATCATATTTAACAAAGTCACAAACGACATCAACATCTGGTCAACATGACGAAGGTGTACATTGGCTAACCTCCTACATAGACGGCGCATTGTCCCATGATCCGAACAACATCATCTTAAGTTCTCTGCGTGACAAGTACAGGGCTTGGTTGTCAGAGAGTGGGGCCTCCCTGAGCTCTTCTCGATCATCATCTATCAAAAAGAAGATTGAGCACTACTACAGACAACATGGTTCACCCATCATGATCGTACCACAGAGAGGACAATCCTCTATAATCTGTTCATCAGATATGTCAATAGGATATCTTCTTGTGAAAGTCGCCAGAATGAAAGATGAAATAAGTTCCGAAGAAAGTGCTGATGAGAGTGAAGATGACTCTACTGAATCGAACGGTATTCATGAAAGTACCTTTCTGCCAAGTCCTTACAAACAGATATCAAGGCGACAGCTTCGCAGCTAAAGAAAAACAGAAAAGAAAACAGACACATCTATGCAGATAACATTTGACGCTGCGAATGAACGTCTACCTGTATCGCTGTATATTAGGGTGCTTCATAATAAGGGGTAAAAAAATAAAAGTATGAATATTCATGCTCCCTGGGTGTGCCTTTGTTCCATTTGACAGTAGAAACATACACACCAAATATGAAGCAGATCGGAGGATGTTTAGGGGTTCCTCAAGTTGGCACAATATTGTTGAAATTTGCCAAACTGTAACTGACAACTTGCCGTCGAATATGCACAACGCAGTACACTTCACAATTAATATGGTTGTTTGATATTTTCAAAAACCACAGCAGTCATATAGGATGAAAGAATAGTTTTTACAAGGAGACCTAGATGAGCTTTTTGACATTGCAGTGCAAAATGCCCTCTCCATAATGGACATAATTGTGCCAACTTGACGAACCCCTAAATATCATGGAATTTTGTTCATTTTTGACGTATAAGTTCTTATGGGGTATTGGAACAAAGGCAAAATCAGGGAGCAGCAAAAATCAAACTTTCATTTTTTTAGAACACTCTACTGTATAACCATGTGGCCTGGCTGATTACTGACGCAACACCTGAACTTACAGACCCTAACACGAGAGTGCAACTGAAAGAGCGGGAACGCGAGAAAGTCCTCAATTTGGCCCAAGATATCAGTGCAGCTGTGGCAAACATTCCGAATCCAAAGCACATTGGATCAGCATTACATGTATTGAAACAAACATTCCCATCCTGATGGACAAACCACCAAAGCCTGCAACAGCCAAGCAGAAGCGATACTGCCAGTGTAGCAAGAGCAAGTGCTGAAGAAATTGCTCTTGTGCTGCAGCTGGTATCGACTGTCATTGCATGTAAATGTTCGGGCAATCCCATCAAGTGTGCTCGTTTCAGGGACGATAGTGATGAAGATGAATGAACTAAATGTACACTGCAGTCCAATATTTTAACTGAGACTCCAATATTCGTTTTATTGTCTGCAACTGCGAGACAAGATGCAAGTTGCAAATATTATTTAAACATCGATTCACATGTATAATGTGTAATTCTATTCAATCAATATACATGTATTATTATTTTGCACATATCTGAAATGAAAAAGTATGATACATTATGATAAACATTTGTTCAATTTGTATCCAATCTGTTATGGTAAAAGCGATGTTTCCAACAAATATATATTATAGATATAAAAAATATATATTCACTATTTTAGGGTTGATTGACTTATAAATACATTTATATCACTGGGTGGGTGTCGCTGCTGGTGGACAATGTGTCCCTGCCCGGTGATACTATCAACCCAGTAGCTTCGTGCTGAATGGGTATTTATGTGCCTGTAGTACAAACCAGTTACTTTGGGTGTTGTACTTTCGTTCGTATTTTGTATGGTATGTTGGTTGTCTAGAAGCGATGTGTACATCCAGTATATTGTGGAAACAACCTTTTTCATGCTGTTGTCCCTTGGATACCCAGATAACTCCATCATATTTTTGTGTGGAAAGTTTGTATTTATTTTTCAAAAATCTTTATTATATTAAATTTAATTGTATTCACTATTTTAGGGTAGGTAATTGGCTCACAAATACAGATATATATATATATATATATATATATATATATATATATATATATATATATATATATATATATATATATATATATGTTAAATGAATATTAATTGACCCTACTGTATCTACTAGAAGTTATTTTGAGAGCACAAAATCAAGTTTAAGATGAATGAAAACATATTTACTGCTGATTCAGCTATTTTAGGGGGTCAATTTGCACTGAAACGTAATTTTTTCAACCTCTAATTGGTGAAATTTGACACATGTGACCTCAGCATATGAAAGACCATGCCAACGTCCTTACTCGGGGGTTGAAATAAACTGTCTAACTTGATATTTGAAGAACTTATGAAACGTTTTTTGAAAAATTAGTGATACCGAAAATCGCACCCATTTTTTGGTGGGTACGTATGTTCAAATACAATTTGTGAGATGTTTGCAATCGAGATGACCGAGCAGGCCTCTTGATTATTAATCTTAAGACACTAAACTAAAGAAAAAATGAGGCCTGCAAAGTATAGGAAGCGGTGTCCGGTAACTCCTAAAATAGCGGCCTTTCTGAGTTTGGATCCCTGACTAAGAAGATCCTGCTCTGGACTGTTCCCTTCGACCCATCGGCTTCATACAGTTGCCATGACACCTGTTATTCATTGTTCACGAACAAAGCTAATATAGATCGTACTCAGAAGAGTTTAAAAGCTAAAGCAAGAGTTTAAAGACTTCCCATGTTCTTTTTCACAAGGCCATGGGGTATGGTGTTCTATGAACTCTAGTTTCTAACGTGCCTCGTTTTAGTTTCAATTTTAAACTTGTTTCAGTATGGCACAATCGTTTTGAAGATCTCAATGATTCCGTTGGCGTATCACGACCAGGACCATGCTAAACATGTCAAGAGCTTGCATTGTCGATCACTGATGTTACCTGATCTTGGTGACGACGAGGCTTTAAATGTTAGAAATTTTACTCATAACTGCAATTATCAGGTGGATGTTTACTCTGTTGCGTCAGTATGTTTTAAATATTGCCTTTGACAACTTGAGGTTTTTGTCAAGTCCTGTTCAGAGTGTAGGCAATGTCACACTGAACAACTGCATGATTCCTCAGCTGGTTTATTGTCACCATTAAACATTCCTCCCACAGCAACAAAAGATCATGGTTTTGGATTGGAGGCGATCTGAGATGGTGGAGAACAGCTGTCATGAAGCCCTGGAGGGAAGAATGAGATTGAAGTAGACGTGGAAGTTGGTTCCACATGTGAGAAAGAGAGCAACAAATAAGTGGAGGTGAGCAGTGATCCTGGATTTAGGTATTTTACGACAAAGGGGTTGATGGACCGTATGATCCCTGCAGAAACCTGGGAAGGGGAAGGGGTGGTGGGGGTGGACAGGAACAAAGCATGACAAGAGCAGAGGGTGCAAGACCAGAAACGAGGCGGTAGAAGACAGAGACCACCAACCTGTCTGTTGGTGATGTCGAGGCTCGTATGAGAGCTAACACACAGAACATACAGCAAGGGGAGCAGGAGACAAGAGGGGTGGGAGAGGGCAGAACAAAACAGTGAGGAATAGAGACATTAGGAGATCTGTGGAAGGGAGAGAGATGGGGTGGGGTTAAGCTGAAAAATATTAAAGGCCTTGGTTTCCACAGCATCAAGCTGATATGAGAGGCAGGGGAACTAGCGCAGAGGTGAGAGCTGTACTTCATCAAGCTGAGGCTGAAGGCCTTGTTGGTGGATAGGAGTCCATAAACATGATGGCAAAACAATAGATTTTTTTATTATCAGGACATCAGACTGCTGTGTCTGCTTCAGATACTAATATAGTAAAGAAAGTGGTGTTCAAAGGTTTGCCCGTGATGGCCATTTTGTCAAATTCTTTGGATTGTTTGGTTCTGGGTTAAAATAATATACGAGGGGCTAAAGTTAGATTGTGAAGCTCTTTGCAAGGTCTTCGCTCCCTGACCTTTCAATCATGTTTATCTTATTAGTACAAGTCGATTGAAACAAAGTGTAAGGAGCTGTGGCTGTGTAAGGTCGTCGGAGTTGCTTTCAAGAGCCAGAAATGATAACTAAATGAAAAAGTAAAGGGGGTGAGGAACGGGGGTGGGGGGGGGGGGGTTGAAAGTAGTGGGTAGTTTTAAAATTAAGAAAATAAAACAAAGGAAAGCAGATGCAATTTAGCAATTACTGAAGCATTGATAACTTGGGCTGAAAATGTTGAAGTTGACAGAAGAGAAGTATAATTCTATTCATTTGAACAACACTCAAGTGATCCCTTATAGACCTATATCTTTACAGCTGAATGGATATGTGACGAGATGCTTTCCTTCAATTTCCACCACCACTTTGCCAATTCAAAACAGCTCTTCTCACTCTGTGCTTAAAACCCCTCTCCAGTTTTTCAAAATATAACTTGGTTCATAATTTCATCAATCACTTTCTCTCTTCTTCTTCTTTTACTTTATCCAGTTCCGATCCTTTTCCACCTTTTCTGCGACGCTGGCTCAGCGGGTGTCGTGGGTCGTGGATACTGTAGTCGTATATAGACGGCGTGTTGGCATCCCTTGCATTACGAACCACATCAGAAAAGAACAGTGAGTGGGACATCCTGAAGAAAAACAAACAACAAAACAAACAATCACGTTAGAATAGCGAATAAAAATGTTGACATAAACTTTTTCTTTTTTTTTGAAATGTGCTTGGAGGAAATGCAACATTCATTCGTTTGTATGCAGCAATTGGCTGAGAGTGTAGATCATTTTGGGGACACAGCAATGCTGCAGATGCAGTGCCCCCCCCCCCCCCCGTACATTATGGCAGAAATTTGGTATTTCGTTCGGCTAACCGAACACAATGTGCTGGTCCTGACGACTGTTTAAAAAAATAATAAATGAATAACTGTTTAAGCTTCCACCAGTGAATGCTAACAGACAGGATGCCCAGCTTAACCTCCCCCCCAATGGACTGCACTCATTGAGTTTATAGTTGGGCTCTTCAGAGTTTATGGTGGGCTGGAAAATAAACCCAAACTATTCAAAAAATGTAAATTGTAATCCATTTTAAATTCAGGCTCCAACAACAAAATGTGACAAAAGTCGAGGGGTGTGAATACCTTCTGAAGGCACTGTGTATGTAATACTTTTAATACAGTCTGACATCCCACCTTACACTCCAAACTCTCTGCCTATGGCATCCAAGACCAACTCCACACATGGCTTACTGACTTCCTCTACTTTCCGAACCAACGTATGGATCTCATCGGAATCCTTTCATCTCTCCCTGTCAAGGCTGGAGTGCCCCAAGGCAGTGTTCTGGGCCCAGTCCTATTCCTCATCTTCATCAATGATTTCTCTGACTCTTAGAAAATCCTCTTCATCTATTTGCTGAATGACAACTCTGTGCCGTAACATCCCTCATCCTTCAGAAGGGCAGGCGACAGCCTCGTCCTCTTTAGACCTTGAAAAAAAACAAACAAAAAAAAAAACGCAAACTGGTTAAACACTTAGAATATCTATTATAAAAGGAGCTGTGCATGTGAGTTCACCCATTCCTTGGACAGTCCGCCTGATTCCGCCAACAATTTCGACACGACGGCCGTCAAATACTATGACCGTCTGGCAAACCCCTACTTTCTCGACGATCCTCTTGAGGAAGTTCAGTCATTCAAATCGTGGGGCAGATAACGGCAATTTTTGAGATGAATCGTGCAAATGATACAAGCATCAAATTTGGCACATTTGTTCTCCAGGGGATTCCAATCAAATCTGCCTGATTGGCCATTTGAAAATCCAAATTTTGAAAAATTTGAAAAAAAAAAAAAAACTTCAAAAAAGTCAAGATCACGAATCAATGTTGGATGCTGGCTGAGATTGGTGAATGTTTCAGAAACATCATCAAAGACGTTCCAAGTCTGCCATGCAATTTTCTTCCCTTTACCGCGGAAGGCAGACACGACGTCACATCCAGTGAACGCATGGAAGTATGGGATCCCTCGAGCTTTCTCAGGCCCTATTGCAGAAACTACCTCATGGACTGGAATCCATCGCGCCTTGGCTCCTTGGCCTAAGGCAAGCCACATGTTCTCAAGACCTAGTTCCTGTAAGGATGGCAGTACAGATATTGCTATGACGAGTACATCTGTGTCATTAGCCTTAATGATAATGGACTTGCTACCATCCGTCGTTGCATCCCTGGCGTGTACAAATATTCGAGTGTCAGCTTCTTCATGACAACATGGAGACACAGCATCCAGTGACTTCCTTGTGTTGCTCATGGCATCTTGACTCAGCTTGACGCCGTGGAAACCAAGGCCTTTAAGACTATTGGAATCTCCCACGACACGAGTTCATGGGCCTATCACTTTGCCATCGCAGACAGGTCCGTGATCTCTGTATTCTACTGCCTCCTTTATGGTCTTGCACCCTCTGCTCTTACCGTATTTTGTCCTCCCCTCCTCCTCCCCCCTTTAGGTTTCTGTAGGGCTCTCATGGTCCACTACCAACTTCCTTCCGGTAAAACTACCGAAATCCAGGATCACTGCTCACCTCCACTCATTTGTTGCTCTTATTCTCCCACCTGTGGAACCAACTTCCACATTCTCTTTAATCTTTCTTCCCTCCAGGTCTTCAAGACAGCTGTTCACCACCATATCATATCATCCCCAATCTAAAAACCATAATCTTTTCTACCCTCGGTAACACCCTCCCTCCACCCCAATCCCATCTTCTTCCTACTTTGCAGTTTTCCCTCCCTGAGCGTTCCCTTCTGTATCCATATTCCCTTCTCCCCCTCCCCCCCCCCCATTCCTCACCATACCCATTGTTTGTCTGCCTACCCCTGCATTGGCCTTCAGCTCTGCTGTTAATATTTCCCCATCTCTCTGCTGTTCCCTTTGTGCTGCTGCATCCTGATATGTTCAGTGTACTAGTACCAGTTCATCCACAACCCTCAACTACGTAAAGAAAAAAAAAATGGCCTGTCTGAGTTCTCCTGTTATACTGTCAAGACAACATGCCGAAACGGAAGGCTTGCTTTACCATAAGAGGAGAAGTAAAACATTGGTTTTGGGGAACTTCAATTTACTCTATGACTTCAATGTTAAATAGTCCGGGAGCCAACCTGTGTACGAGGCTGTTTTAGGGTTGGACCTTACAGCCTCTGCTATAAAATTTTACACCCCCAGGATGTTTAGATATATGTTTGCAGTTCATGAAAACCAATGTTGGCAATTCATAAGCTCTTGCGAAAAATTTTGGCGGCCGTTTTTGTTTGAGGAAGATTTGAAAAATTTGATAAAACAGCAATTGTCAATAAAATTTCTAAAAAAATTAAAAAATCACATTCATGAAAAATAAATGTGAACTAAATGTAAGAATTCAATCAGTGCATTGTAAAATGACAAAAAAAAATTGCCTTTGTGAAAGTAAACCTCGTAAAAGTACATAATTTTGTGAAAAATGCCTTAAAAATAACGTTTTTTGAAGATGGCCTTTAGAACTTTTCTTATCATAGGCAGATGCTGCATTAGAATACTAATTTCTCTTAATGTGATATGAACATGGTATCCATGGCTAATTAAAACAGCAAATTTGAGTGAGTTCTATCAATTTTTAAAGAGAAAATTAACATTTTTGTCAACCAAAGTTACCCCTACGCGAAGATCCTCTTACTCTATTGAACACAGTTCGGTTAAGGTTTGCTGGATCCAGGTTGGGTACTTCACAGTTCACTCTTCCAAAGGAAAATTCAATGGTGTTTGGAGTGACATGGCCCTGGAGCAGACATACAACAATGAAGGGAAGACATCTCTGTTCAAAGGCATATCTCAGGCACCAGCTGCTCGAGATAAATATGTGAAAACAGCACCATTTCTCACAGCTGTATCAGAGAACATAAAGTCTATGGCTAATCTCGGCCAACAGGAATCTACTCATCATGGAGAAACACAGAAGCAGGCAACAGAAGAACATATGCATGTTGAGGAGATCAAGAAAGTGATATGCCAGCAGATGATAAACCCATTCCAGTGTAACAACCAAGTGGATCTGCTCAATAGAGCAACTAGTGAGAAGGATGCTTCAAAAGACTTGGTCCATGCTCAAGCTAAGGGCATGGAAGCCATTATGAAAGCAGAAGAGGTGGTCTCTATTAAGATTGAACCACTGAAGCTGGTAACTTTCTCCTCACAGAAGAAATCAAACCCATCAAGGAAACAGAGTTTAATCAGGATCTATCAAGATGAGACTGCAACTACACGTGTGCTGTGTTTCTATCGAGATGCCGACCCAGTCACAAGACAGATTGCATTTTCCCATGAGTGGACAGACTATCCATCATCCCTGTTTGAGGTTGATCCACGCTTAGCACAGGGGGTTGTAATGCGCAAAGGCAACGAGTCTGATTTCGTGGCAGTGCTAATTGCTGAAGCTGAGCAGGATGTTGTTTTACAGCTGCCATCATTACCACAGAGTGACCTATACACAGTTTATCTGGTAGACACAATGGCATTTGTAAATAAATACCAAAAAATGGGTGCGAAAACATTTGGTGAACTTCCCCAGCTGTATCTTCGCAAGCAGGTGTATCCTGCAGTTGAAACCTGAAATGTGCAACTGTGTCAACATCATTGGTGATCAGTATGATTTTGATGATAGCCATACTTTGAAGGGTGATGAGCAGCAGAGGAGAAACCAGACAGACCAGGCAAGACAATTCTCACCATCCAAGAGTCTAGAAATTCCGGACTGGAATTTATTCATGAAGAATCCAAGAAATAAAGGAAATCTTCAGAACTTCATTGGCACTTCCCTTTGTGAGAGTCCTGAAGCTATTCCGGATGGAGTGACCATCATTCTTGGTGGTATGATGGAAAACAAAGGTCACACTCTTTCCATCACATCAGCATCAAGTTCAGTTCTGGACTTACCTTGTGAAGAACATGAAGAGGCAGACACAAGGATTATTGCTCATCTTGCGTATTGTGTGGAATATCTTGATCACCATCGAGCTGTTGTGCATGCAACAGATACAGACATAATTATGCTGTGTATATATCACTTCTGCTGCTTGAACACATTGCAAGAACTCTGGATACAACGGCAGAATCAATACCTACCTATTCATGAGCTGGTAGAAGTGTTGAGCAAGAAGTACCAGAAAATCCTCTTGATGTCGCAGCTACACTTCTGTGCACATATGTGTTGTGTGGATGTGACACAGTGAGCTACCCATTCAGAAGGGGAAAAGAAGAGGTCAGGTCAGGTATGGGAGCATGTGCCAGAACAGCGCGTCGCTGCGTCCACTTTCTGCCGGTACTCCAGGGGCCTCCGTCTGGCCATCCCCCAGGCAGATGCCAGGCCCATCCCCATCTCCTTGAGATGATGGTCAACCTGCTGCAACCATGAGGCACGTGGTCGGCCCACTGGCCTCCCACTCATGAGACTCCCTCGCTGAGAGAATCTGGTGAGCAGGATCAGCGTCAGGAAAACGAGCCACATGTCCATACAGCCGCAGCTGACGCTCACGGACTATGCAGGTAACAAATCTCATCCGAGTCTCTCTCAGCAACCGCTCGTTGGACACAAAATCCGACCAGCGATAGCCAAGGATTCTCCGAAGAGACCTGGTACCAAAGGAATTAAGTCTCCGTCTCAGATCCTTGGTCAAAGTCCAAGTCTCGCACCCATAGAGCAAGACTGGAAGTACCAAGGACCTGAAGACTCAGACTTTCGTCCTCCCGCACAGGTACCGGCAGCGCCACACCCCATGATCCAGTGAATCCATGACTCCCCAGGCCCGACCCAGACGTCTATTGACCTCCGGCTCACAACCTGCGGAGACATGAATATCACTGCCAAGGTAAGTGAATCTATCCACGACCTCAACATCCTCACCACAAACAGACACAGACAGGACAGCAGCATCCAAGATGTCACCGAAAGCCTGGATCTTAGTTTTGACCCAAGAAATCCGTAATCCCAACAGCTCCGACTCCTCATTCAGCACCTCGAGGGCCCCCAAGAGGATGTCTAAAGTCTCCGCAAAGATGACTGCATCATCTGCAAAATCAAGGTCTGAGATCTTGACATTGCCAAACGATGCACCGCAACTTGATCTCTCCGACATCCTCCCTAGAATCCAGTCCATACAAGTGCTGAAAAGTGTGGGGGCAAGTACACATCCCTGACGAACTCCAGTAACAACTGGAAATAAGTCAGAGATGGTACCACCACACTTCACAGCACTCTCAGTACCAGAGTAGAGTTCAGACATCAGATCGATCAGTTTCGGTGGCACCCCACGAAGACCAAGAATCCTCCAGAGGACATCCCGATTCACTGAATCGAACGCTTTACAGAGATCAACATAGGCTGCAAGCAGCCCCTGCTGAAACTCTCGTCTGTGTTCGGTGAGGACACGAAGTGCAAGGATACGGTCAATCGTTGACCTCTTTGGTGTAAAGCCTGACTGCTCTGGACGCTGGTGCTCAAGCAGATGGTGGCAAACCCTATCAAGAATTATCCGAGCAAAGACCTTGCCCGGCACTGAGAGCAGCGTCACCCCTCGGTAGTTTTTGCAGTCTTGGCGATCACCCTTCCCTTTCCAGAGAGGGACAACAAGGCCCCTCTTCCAGTCAGTTGGGATGATGCCTGTGTTCCTGTGAAAAGAAGAGCGGCACAGGTTTCTCTGGGACTGATAGGAAACCTTCCCCACCTTGTTGATTTTGGAAGAGATAGTGAAATGGCAGCAACAGAATGTGTCATTGATGAGGCCAGAGTATACTGGACTGCTCTGCATGGCCAAAAAGGGTTCAGCTGTTTGGATACCCTCAGGCAGCATATGTTTGTCTCTTCAAAATTAGACCTTAGGTCACTGCCAGCAACAGAAGATGCGTTTTACTTCCTTGTTTTAAGAGCATTGTATCAATTGCTTCTGTATAGACGTGCACATCTCAGTGACCGAGCACTTCCCCAGCCACAACATTTGGCAGAACCCTTATCAATGGAAAACTGGTCCCAATTCTCATGTCTAAGCCAGCCAAGCCAAACATAGACAAAACGGTGTCTTGCATGTGCAAATTATCCAAATGTCTGAAACGATGTTCATGCAAAAGGCTGCTGTGCCTTGCTGAGTGACATGCATATGCCTTGGTCAGAGAGGTTCATGTGGTGGAGTTGTTTCAGAGAGTGACTCTTCCTCTGAAGAGGATGTTTCATGTCACAATATTGTGTTAATCCATTTCTAATTTTATCTTCCTTAAAACCATGGCATGTAAAAGTATGTTCTTGTTCCTGACCCCATTGATAGTCAAGCATTTCTGAGTTACATAAATCTTTTGTTGTTTGACATATAACCTTGTCAATTGTAGGTAGGTTAAATCTACACCAATTGTGATATAGGAAATGAACTCCTCTTTAATATGAGGGGTCATTTGTGTATATAGGTTTAGTGGTTATGATTTTAGGACAATATGAATTACCCCTACCCCCATCCTACATCTTCGCTTTTGCCAACATTTTGTTATCAGAGGGGGCTCGCAAAAGTGTTGACTGTGTTGTTGCGCAAGAGTTTCACCATTGCCAACATTGGTTTTCATATACTCAAAGGGTGTCTCTTTATGAAAATCAACACAAAAATTTTATAGCAGACCGGGCAATTTTTTTTTAATTTTGATCGGTTGGCTCCCGGACTAAAATGTGGGAATAACCATTTCACCCATGCCAATAAGGAGTAAAATTGTGTTATTCTCATACATCTAGTTTTGTGATCACGATATATGATGATTCAGGGGCATTCTGATTTTTTTTTTGGCATTATACATTTTAATCAATATATATATATATATATATATATATATATATATATATATATATATATATATATATATATATATATATATATACACATTTTTTTTTAACCTCTGCCACCGAAGGTAGACTGAGGTTATGTATTCACTCCACTTTTGTCTGTCTGTCTGTGAGCTGGATATCTCAGAAGGTTATGGATGGATTTGGACAAAACTTGGTGGACATGTTGGGTGTGTGATAAGGACGAATTGATTTGATTTGATTTTGGTGAAGGTCCGAATCTGGATACTTACCGAGTGCTGTTCTCAGGGTTTTTCAGTGATTCTTCACTATTGAGAGGAGGAGGAGATTGGGACCATACTCTGTGCAGTGTGTCGGTGCTGCTTAATCAGTCTCCTTGGCTATTGGGCACAATCCTGGACGGGTCACCACTCCGACACAGTGTACCAGCATGCTGGCACTCAGTTTGCCGTCCTCGGAAGGATGACAGGCCGAGTTAACCCCACCTGCTATTAATTCAACAGCTGAGCAGGATTTGAACTCAGGACCCTAGGATCCAAAGCTGCCACCCTAACCACTAAGCCAACACCAGGCATAACATAACTATTGAGAGATGGTGCCAAAAACAATACATAGCACGATATCTCAAAAAGTTGTGGACGAGTTATCACAAAACTAGGTGGATGAGTTGGTGAGGTGACAAGAACAAGTCGATTAGATTTTGGTTCAGATCCGGCCTATCAGTGTGATACAAAATGTAAACTATTTTGCCTGGTGGAGGTATGCACTCCACCGAGTGCCGTTCCAGTTAATATTGAGTTTATATAAGTAAAAGTGAGGATTCTAGAGTTTCGGCCCAGTCAAATGCCCCACCCAGAACTGTTTTTGGAGGGAGTCGAACAGTAGCACATAATGTTTGATCATCAACCAACTTTGTCCCTCCTATAATGATTTATTCATTTATCCCTCATAATTACATAACAATGCAGTCTTTTAATTCATAGTTTTATTTAAAGTTACGGTTTGGTTGCTGTGTAAAACGCAATGTCTTCATGGTCTTGTGTTAAATGTGAGATGCGACGAAGTATTTGTGGAAGCTGATAGCTTTAAGTGGAGCATTTGCTTTTAACAGTGCCGAAAGAAACTGTACACCCCCTTTCAAAATTTTCACCTTTTTTCCCTTGAGCCTGGAATTAAATTACATTAAATCAGACTTTTTCCACCTTTATTTACACATCGTAACCCACAACTTCCAAGTGGAAAACAAATTCTACAAATTTCAGAAAATTAATTTTAAAATACAAAACTAGAATATCTTGGTTGGATAAGTGTCCATCCCCCCGAGTTAATACTTGGGTGAGTGAAGCACCTTTGACAGCAATTACAGCTGTAAGTCTGTTGGGATAGGTATCCACCAACTTCACACCTTGATTGAGCAACATTTGCCCATTCTTCTGCACAAAACTGTTCAAGCTCAGTCAAGTTGCATGGGGAGCGTTGATGGACATGAATCTTCAAGTCATGTCACAGATCTTCCATTGGATTTAAGTCAGGGCTCTGACTCGGCCACTCAATAACATTTATCTTTTTGTTTGTTAGTTACTGCAGTGCAACTTTGGCTGTGTGCTTCGGGTCGTTGTCATGCTGAAAGGTAAACTTCCGTCCTCATTTTAACTTTCTTGCAGAGGGCAGCAGGTTTTGCTCTGGGATTTTTCTGTACTTTGCTCCATCCATTTTCCCTTCCATCCTGGCAAGTGTTCCAGTCCCTGCTGATGAGAAACATCCCTATAACATGATGCTGCCGCCACCATGATTCACAGTCGGGATGGTGTTTTTCAGGTGATATGCTGCGTTGGGTTTGCGCCAAATGCACAGATGCCAACCCTCCCGATTTCATCGGGAGGCTTCCGAAAATTCACCCAAACTCCCGCCCTTACGATCACTATCCTTATCCTCCCGAAATTTTGATATTTTTGCACTGCTCACTAATCAGAATGTACTTGTATGAGAATTGAATGAAAAGCATCGTCTGCTACGTATAGCATGTGGTAACTCCATAACGTTCGCTGCTACCAAATTGTACGTAAAAAATTGCAAATTCAAATGAGGAGCAGCGAAACATTGGGTCTGGATCTCGCTTATGCGATCATGCACTGAGATTTAGTGCATGCGGTATGTGTGCAATACAGTGCATGCGGTATGTATGCACAGTGTTTATGCATGTGATACGCTCACTGCATGCAGCTGGGCCCCGTACCAGCCCGGCGGTCGCGACCACTGTGCGGTGTTTAACAGCCGCTAGAGTTCTACGAGTCGCGCTGCAGCTGTGGAACATCGACTTCGAAGTTACCGATGCTTCAAGCCCTCGATGTTGATTACGAAATGGCAGAAAAGAAGCTTACGAAGACCAAGAAATGGTCTCAGAAGTACAAGACCGAATACAGTCTCCAATACCCGTGTATTCGAAAGTCTGAAAGAGGAATTCATCATGCGTATTGTACAGTATGCAGCGTTGATATTTCAGTTGAGCACGGAGGTCGCGATGATATTCGGAAGCACGTTGGAAGCAAACGGCACACAGACATTGCAAAGGAGAGATCTTCGAGCACGAGTACCGGTACACTTCTGAATTATTTCACCAAACAAGGGACAAGCGAGGAAGAGGATGTTACCCGAGCGGAACTTCTCTTTAGTGGATTTATTGTGGAACATAACTTGCCCATATCAGTCTCAGATCATGCTGGACCTCTATTTCAAAAGATGTTTCCAGATTCAAAAGTTGCTTCAAAGTATGGATGTGCAAGAACAAAAACTTCAGCAATAATTGGTGAGTTGTCAAATGTTACTGCTTCATCTATTGCCGATATTGCTAGACTAGCTCCATTTAGCCTAGCTACAGACGGTAGCAATGACAGTGGTGAGGCCCAGCTATATCCTGTCCTGATTTCGTACTATGACAACAGTGCTGGGATTGTGAAGCAAGGTTTGCTAAGTTTGCCTGCGTGCAAACAAGATTCCACTGGAGAAAACATTTTCAAACTGCTTGATCATGAGTTCAGTGACAGGAAAATTCCGTGGGGAAATTGTGTTTCCTTTTGTGCTGATAATGCCTCTGTCATGGTGGGCAAGCACAAAGGAGTCGCTGCTTATATCCACAAACAAAATCCAGAGTGCTACATCATGGGATGCCCTTGCCATATGATGCACAATACGGCCAAGAAGGCGGCTCAGGCCTTACCCATTGAATTAGATGACTTTCTCATCGATATTTACTACTACTTGGACAAAAGTAGTAAACGCGTCAAAGGAGTGAAAGCACTGCAAGAACTCTGTGATGCCCCGACACACAAGATTCTGAAGCATGTCGCAACAAGGTGGCTGTCCCTTGGTCAGTGCCGAGACAGGCTGATTGAACAGTGGGAGCCACTTCGCCTCTTCTTCAAAGAAGAAGTACGAAGAAAAATGCAACCAACTGTAGCCAAGACTCTAACAACGAGCAAGAAGGACGGCACTGTATCTACTGCCAGTACTGGCACTGCAGGATCAAGCACTAGTGGAGCAGCATTCACCACTACCACTGCAGTATCTGCTGCGAAGAAGACAGCAGGGACAGCACCAAAACCAATGCTGAGAGCAGGTAGCATCACCGGCCCTTCATCACGTTCATCTACAAAGCAGACCCCTTCAGAGTCGAGAAAGACTGTGATAGTCCCATCTACAGGCAAAGAAGGACCCAAGTTAAGTTCTGCTTTTGCCAAATCACTTGATAGAAGCTCAGCAAAACCTTCGAATCAGAGGTCTTCTTCCTTGGCTGCACCTACCTCAAGCTCTCTCCTCAAACGTAAAATTGGATCTGGTACTACGAGTCTGACCTCTTCTGCTGGCAGTAAACGCAAGTGTGATCGCCCTGCGGCTAAGTGTACTACGAGTTCTACAACTAAAAGCGCTTCTTCCTCAAACACTGTGCAGGAATCTAGAGAAAAACGTGTCAACAGGATGTTCTTGTCTCCACAAACAAAACTCTATTGTTTCTTCCTTCGATATGCTAACAAGCTTTTTGAGAAGGGGAATCTTCTGCTCCAAAGAGACGAACCCTGTATTCATCTCCTGCACGGAGAATTGAATGGTCTTCTGAAAGATATCTTCGTACGGTTTTTGAAACCATCGGTGTCATCGGTTGCTCTGGTAAATGTACCCTTCTCTGACAGAAATCATCAGAAGAATGATGAGGACCTCATGATTGGGAACGATGCCAAACTGTATATAAGGGAACAAAGGAGTCTCAAGAAATCCACCTTCACTCTGAGAGTCAGACATCCAAGGTTTCTTCAGTGCAGTTCGCTCATATTATGTGAAAGCCTGCAATTACATCTTCAAAACCTGGCCGCTAGATGATGAATTAGCCAAGCATGCTCAGGTGCTGGATGTTAAGCTACACCAAGAAGTGGGGTTTGACTGTGTGGAGTTTTTCATCAAGAAATTCCCCTGTCTGTTCAGTGGCGGTGATAGTGACATAGACAGTCTTGAGAGTGAATTCGCTCACTACCAGGCAGACGCCTCCATAGCTACAATTGCTACTGAGACAGTGAGAGTGGATGAGCAGTGGCATTGGATTTCACAGCTCACAGATCCCTGCACTGGTGCCAAGAAGTATCCTAATTTGAGCAAAGTGATGAAGGGAATCTTGGTCATTCCTCATTCGAACGCATCATGTGAGCGGGCACTCAGTCTTGTACGGAAGAATCATACTGAATTTCGTCCCAATTTGAGTGTCAAAACCCTGGAAGCTCTCTTAATTGAAAAACTAGCTCATAGCACCCCTTGCTACCAGAGAGAATACAGCAAAGACATAATCAGAAGGGCTAAAAGAGCCACACAGCTGTCACTCAGCAAAGCTGCCATGGAAAAAGCAAGCAGCAGTAGTACCAGCCAGTAAGGTAAGAAAAATATTGCTTCTTTTGTGCTTTTTGTTAATCTTTGATTGTCCCCTAACTTACTAATATTAACATACATGTAACATTAAAAAGTGCACAATTTTCCCCTTTTTTTGTTCAAAAAGTGGGAATTCTTAACATGTTAAATGCTCCAAAATAGGGCTCAGAGGGCACTAGAGAGCGTCTAGAACCCCAGAGCTTCCAGGGCCCTAAGGCGGGCCCTGGACCCCGCCGCAAGGGTCGAGCGCTCCGCGCTCGAGATGTGCGCTTAGCGCACATTATTTGGTGTCGGTTGCAAATCCTCCCTAATTCTGGTTTCCAAAAGTTGGCATCTCTGCAAATGTAGTGTTTTGCATTTAAGCCTTGGTGGTACCATATACCTTTCACTTCTTAATGATTGTCTTGAATCTGCTCCAAGGGATATTCAAGGCCTTTGAAATATTTTATACCCATCCTCTGATCTGTGCCTTTCCACAACTTTATCCCAGAGGTCTTTTGAAAGCTCATTGGTGCTCATGGTTGAGTCTTTGCTGTGAAATGCACTACCCAGCAGAGGAAACCTACAGAACAGCTGATTATACTCAAATAATCAGAATCACTACAATTTAACACAGGTGGAGGCCAATTAATTTGGTGTGTGATTTTGAAGATGATTGGTTACACCTGAGCAAATTATCCTCACCAAAGGAGAGGGTATTGCATTTGGGTCCGTTTGTTTGTCCGCACAGAACTATTGTGTTTTGTTCGGCAACCGCTTGTCGGATTGCAACAAAATTTTCACCATTGGTACGACAACTCATGTAGAATGTTTTGATGATGATTATGACGTCATAGGTCACGTGGTGTGGCCGCCATATTGTAAAAACGTGGGAAAATCTGGAACTCTGTTTCTCTAAAACCGCACCAAGGCAAAGATTAAAACTTGGCACA
>NC_140965.1:91515885-91600885 GCF_056783735.1 Eptatretus burgeri
AAAAAGAAAAAAAAAAAAATTAACCCATTTGTTACCATCCGTCTGGCCACACGTTCGGCTTAGGACCCCCCTGCGGTCGCCTTGCGGGCACCTTGCGTCTGCCTTGAAAATTATATAGCCGCCGCATGAACGCCCTAAGGTCACCGTGCGACATCAAATCAAAGACCGTACGGCACCCCCACGTTTTCGGTCTCCACAATTTATAAATACCCCATGCGTCTACCCGAAAAATAAAAACATATGTGACTGCTCCATTGTGTGACCGTGGAGATACTGCGGCCGCTTTATAATTGCTCGTGCCCATACATTTTGTAGACCCTCCGGCCGCCGAGCCAAATGTGACTGAGGCCTTACCTCGTGTTTTCACCTTCATTTGTGATGTTTTTTTTTATCATCTTGTGTTTTAATTAATAACAAAAAAAGCAATCCGATCACGTGGTGTGACGGACTGTCGGGTAAGGATTGAATTTCACAGCAAAACCAGTTGTAATTTGGAATATCCATGATTACGTCAGCCCGATGTGTTTGATGAAAGTGATTGTGGTTCTGCGGGCATCATGTTTGATGAGCTGCCCTGGGGGCAGCGCTCTCGCAGAGTGCGCGAGCGATCGGACAATCTTTGATCGGAACCCAGGATGGAGCTCGAGCCTGTGTGGACCTTTGGATGTGGTGATTGTACCAGTTTACATACAATACACCGCCACCGAAGGTCATTTACTCATCTTATTTTACCTTAAACATGGGGAATTTCAGTTTAAAGTGTCTTGAAAGTGGGTTTTCTTTGGGTCCACGAACGGATTAATTCACTCCATTATTTCTTATTGGGAAAATATTTTTTGAATCCGAACTTTTTGCAATCCGAACAGCCTCCTGGAACGAATTAAATTGGGATTCTGGGGGCACCACGGTATAGGCAAACACCTATACTCCGATCTCTAGCGGTAGCGCATGGTGAACGCACGGTCGTCGCAGACTGCCACGGAGGCCGTACGTAGGTGCACGGCGGGCGTAGGGGAACCGTGCGTCGACCCTGCGTTGCCCGCAGGTAGTCACACAGACCGCAAGGCCACCGTACGGCGACCGTGGAAATAGTGCGGCCGCCGTAATTTTTTGGGGGTTGGGAAAATTCATTTTTCATTGAGAAGAGCTTACGGCAGCCGCACGGATAACGCAAGCCCACCATACGCCCTACGTAGGTCGACGTGGAACACATCTACGTCATAGCTTGGCTTGTCGAATTGCTACGGCGAACGTAGAAATGAAAAAAAGTTATAACTCCGCGCTATAATTCCACGGCGCCCCTACGGCCTGTAAAATATAGCCAAACGGCGTAGGGCCTCCCTGAGGCCACCTCAGTTTCTCTGCGGCCGCCGCACGTTTGTCGATTCAGAGGGCGTACGGCCGCCGTATCCTCGCCGTAGAGCAAATGTGACCTTGGCCTAAGTGGCGCATGACTGTGTGTATATATATATATATATATATATTTTTTTTTTTTTTTAATGTCTTATATATGAAAACCATTGCTCAACACTTGTTCCCAGATTCTAAGTGATTAACAACATACCATCCTGCATCATCATCACCATCAAGTTGATTGGAAGTCTGGTGCTTGACATCTGTGGTCACTGGTGATTTGGGTTGTCTCGCTTCAGAAAGTCGGCCTCTAAACTGTTCCAGAAGAATCAGAGTCTACAGAAGTGGAAAAAAAGAGGAGAGGGCATAGGGTAGAGTAGGACATGGGATTGTTTTGGTGGAAAACTTGCAACGAGATGCACTGGCACATGCAAGCCCTTTACATAAACATCCTTTGAATGTCCAATCTCCAGTCATCTTTTGCATTAGCAATACCTAAGATTTTATATTGATTTGGCCATCAATCTATCTTTCATGAGGTAATGTATTTGAATCATGCTGTTCTTTACCTTTATCTCTGCATTGTTATCTCAAACCAATGAATGCTCCTTCCAATCATGACTAGAACATGCTAATTTAAGTTATTTCCTGAACAGAAGTGTAAAAATGAACTAAACTTGACAAAATTGGTTAACATGTATTGGTATCACTAGTTCATAAAGTTGTCAAATAAAATCAATGGGTTAAGGTGAATCAATAGCTTTATGGCAGTAAAGTGGCCATTGATGAACTACAATTGCCAAGGTTTGCAGGACAAGGGCTTTGTCCAATCAATATATTGAGGTGAACATTCCACCTTGTTTCGCTAACTTGTACACAAACACCGGTGACCTTGCTCAGAAATGACCCTTGATTATACTGTGGACTTTGGGAGATTTCCAGTGGAAAAATAGTTTGAATAACATGAAAACTAAACGGGAATTAATTTGAAAATTCTCGTTTCTGCAGGTGTTTCACGATGTGAAATTTCTAAGCCTGTGCTGCATTTTTCTCTCAATGACATCACCAATCTCTCTCTCTTTGAAAAACATATTGTGCTTTTCCACTAATGGTTCTACCATCTGCCACACCATTTGCATCAGTTAAAGATAATGGAATTGCAACTACTGCTTTGCTCGTTAATAACTGATTTCACTAACTTGTTTTATTTGACATCTAATAATGACACATTTCTTGGGCCTTGTCCTTTAACCCCTCCTCTATGCAATCTCCCTCCTGAAGACTGAGCTGCCAATGTTGATGCTGAAGTTGCAGGCCTGAGATTATGCTTCTTTTCATTAAAATACCAATTTTGGTAGCAAAACCATTCCTGGTACAGGGGCACCTTTTTGAAATGAAAAAATGTGGAGGGGTTGTAATTGTAGAAATAAGAATTGAGAAAATGAAAAGAGGAGGTCTGGAAAGAAAAGGAATGATAGAAGATTGATGGGACTGTCGTTAAATTTTAAGAAAACGTCAAGGAAGTTCAAGATAATAGTTAAATAAATAATGTAAGTTATGGAAACAGCGATAGACAAATAAATTTAAATTAATTAAAGGCAGTCACAGTACGGATTTCCTAAAGGCAGGTCATGTTGAAAAAAATTATTGGAGTTTACGATTCTCCAATATATTGCCATGCTTTGTCATCAATTAAAAAAAACCTCCCCCCCCCCAACCTGTCAAAGCATTCAATTAAAATATATATATATTTTCATCATCAACTGCTACGATAATATAAAGCTATTTCTTTGTTTCATTTCATTGTTTGCAGGCATCCATTTCCTTTTAATGGTAATTTTTTTTTGCTGAACAGCGGGAAGTCGTCCATTTGCTTTTTGGCACCTTTACGAAAATGAACCACTCATTCGTCCAATATATTACCAGCATAAGTACCTGCCCCCAATGACAGGAAAAGATTAAGATAATCTGTCGATTTAAATTATTTCATGGACTTTGAAATGGTTAATTGTGTTGCACTCACGGTTTCACTCAGAGTCAAAGCTCTGAGATATTTACCCTGCCTTCAGAAAGTATTCACACCCCTCGACTTTTTACACATTTTGTTGTGTTATAGCCTGAATTTAAAATGGATTAATGTTTTGTTTTTTTATTGTAACCGATCGACACAAAATACCCCATAATGACAAAGTGAAAACATGTTTTGAGAAATTTTTACAAATGAATTAAGAATGAAAGGCTGAAATGTCTTGAGTCAATAAGTATTCAATCCCTTTTCTATAAAACTCCAAATTGAGCTCAGGTGCATCCAATTTCCTTTGATCATTCGTGTGATGTCTCGACAACCTGATTAGAGTCCACTTGTGATTAATTAAATTGATTGGACATGATTTACAAAGAAACACACCTTTCTATATAAAGTCTCAGTTAACAGTGGATGTCAGAGCAGAAACTCTACCATGAAGTCCAAGGATATGTTGGTAGAACTCGGAGATATAATTGTGAGGAGGCATCGATCGGAGGAAGGGTGTAAAACAATTTCTAGTGTTGAGAGTTCCCAAGAGCACAGTGAGCCCCATCATTAGGAAATGGAAAGAATATTGAACTTCCCCGACTCTTCCTAGAACTGGCCGTCTGACCAAACTGAGAAATGGGACGAGAAGCGCCTTGGTCAGGAAGGTGACCAAGAACCCAATGACCACTCTGACAAAACTACAGAGTTCATTGGCTGAGATGGGAGAACCTGCCGTAAGGACAAAAATCTCTGAAGCACTTCACAAATCAAGGCTTTGTGGGAGAGTGGCCAGACGGAAGCCACTCCTGAGAAAATGGCACATGACAGCATGCCTGGAGTTTGCAAAAAGGTACGTGAAAGAATGAGGGCATGAAGCAAAAGATTCTGTGTCCGATGAGATGAAAATTAAACTCTTTAACCTGAATACAAAGCACTACGTCTGGTGGAAACCGAGCACAGCTCATCACCCAACTAACACCATCCCTTCCATGAAATATGGTGGTATCAGCATCATGCTATGGGGGTGCTTTTCAGTGGCAGGGACTGGGAGACTTGTAAGGATAGAGGGAACAATGAATGAAGCTAAATACAATCCTTGATTCGAACCTGCTTCAGAGTGCAAAAGACCTTGGACTGCAGCAAAGATTTATGTTCCAACAGGACAATGACCCCCAAGCATTCAGCCAAATCAACCCTGGAATGGCTTCAGAACAAGAATGTGAAAGTCCTTGAGTGGCCCAGCCAAAGTCCAGACTTGAATCCCATTGAGAATCTGTGGAAAGACTTGAAGATTGCTGTTCACCAATGCACCCCATCCATCTTGACACAGCTTGAGCAAATCTGAAAGGAAGAATGGGAGAAAATCCCCAAATCCAGATGTGCAAAGCTGATACAGACATACCCACGAAGACTCGAAGCTGTAATCGCTGCCAAAGGCGCTTCTACAACGTATTGACGCAAGACATTTCAGTTTTTCATTTTTAATTAATTTACAATAATTTCTAAAAAACATGTTTTCACTGTCATTGGGTATTTTATGTAGATTGGTGACAAAAATTTTAATGTTACCCATTTTAAATTCAATTTCTAACACAACAAAATGTGACAAAAGTGGAGGGTGTGACGACATTCTGAAGGCAATGTACACCACCCAGCCTGAAATAGTGGTGCAACATCAGGCGGTAAAGGTTGGATTTGTCTAAAAAGAGAGCAAAATATAGCTATTTTTAATTGTGTGTTAAGGCCCGGTCACACCTTGACGTTTTAGCCAGCGATGGCAACGTATTAAAATGTATGTAAAACGCTGGCTTACGTTGAACTTTTGATGTTTTTTTTTTAAAGATTCGGACAAATTCATAGCGACTTGGTCTTATGTATAACATATTAGTAATGGACACAGAACGTTTCGTTGTGTTATAGATAACTTATACCAACGAATGCTGAACCTGTTGTCGGCCTACACAACCGATGCCCAACGATAGTCTAACTTAGGCATAGCACGTTGCACGCATCGCCGACGATGTCGTGACGTAGCCTATTAAAAGGCTGACGCACAACGATTCGAATCATAACTTCCGTAGAAATGGAAGTGACAACATCGCGGTCACACCTTGGCGATCTTGCCAGCGTATGCCGACCTAAGAAAAATGTTTCTAAAACGTTGGGGCACGTCAAATACGGTATGAGTAAGTTTGGTATACGTGAGTAGAACGCTAAAGTACGCTATCATACGTCGTAGTAAGTAGAGTACGTCAAGAAATTTTAAACATGTTCAAAATTTTACGACGTACTCGGCGTATGACACACGTTCCGCATGCGATGGGGATAAGTTTTACACACGATATGTGGACGCTTACACACGTCCACAAAGGCTACTTATAACCTACTCATAAGTCGAAACACGTCGCGGTAATGTCTTTTTTACGCAAAACTTATTTCTAACTTATGTTTGACGTGCTTTGAACCAATTCTGTACGTAGTCCCAACACACATCGACGTATGTAGACGTATTCCAATGACGTCTTCCGGTCGACAAAAAAAAATAAATGAACGTGTTTCTAGCTTACAACTGCCATATAAAGACGTGTTCCCAGCGGTTTTGGGAATTGGTATATAAAAATGCTGCTCATAAAAGGGGAACCCAACAGTGTTTTCGAGTCCTTTTTGAGTCGATGTCCAAGTCAGCAGTAACAGTATCAGTATCAGTATCAGTATCAGTATTAGTATGAGTATTAGTAGTAGTTTGTTCATGTTGGCAGTAGTAGGTGAGTGTGAGGGGGAGGGTGTGGGTTATGATGGATCGTCCTTGCGTCCGCGTGTCCACGGGTAGGAGACATCTTTTCACCATTGTTCGAAGTTCTTCGCGGCTAATTTTTTATGGGGCTTTTTCAACAATGAGCTATGGCTTGTTTTTACGATTTAGGTCTATTCATAACGGGTTGGACAAATGCACAATGAACTAATAATGTGCATAGAGCGCTTTGATTACTTATAGATACGGTATACCAACGAATAATTATCGTGAAGCCGGCATTCACAAACTATGCCCAACGATAGCCTAACTTATCCATATCGTGCGGCAGTTTATCTTTGCCGGTGACGTAGGGTTGGTATTCATAGGCTGCCACTCAACGATTTAAATGGCTGCATCTCCACTATTGAAAGTAGACGCTTGCACTCAACAATTTGATTTTTTTTACACTCAACGACTTTTAAACGGTACCACTCAGCTATTTCCATTGTTTACAATCAACGATTTAAATTGCTGTCACTCGCCTTTGTGTTTTTGACGCTGGGGTTTGGAAATTTGAAGCGTTTCTTCTGAACGTGTTAAAACGCTCAAACTCGACTATTTTAAATAGACGCTGCCGATGGACAATTGGAATCATAGCCAAGCGAGACATCGAAGTGTGAACATCCTCGTCATGCCGAAGAAAAGTTTGAAGAATGCTGCAAATAAGTGTCCTGGCCGTGGCCGTGGACGCTGACGCAAGGACGATCCATTATTCCGACGTCTTTCAGCCTATGAGTAACTTAAAAGTAACGTCTGTTGATGTGTGGCAACGATCGCGTAACGTGCCAACAACACGTTAATCATAGGTGAGAAATAAGTTTCGGGTACGCTAAACATTACCTCGGCGTGTCTCAACTTATGATTAACTTACAAGTAGCATGTGTTGACGTCTGTCAACGATCACAGACCGTGCATACAACTTGTGGCCAGCGTAGCGGAACGTGTGAGTCATACGCCGGCATACGTCGTGAAATTTCAAGCATGAAAAAATTTGAGGACAACCAAAAAGTACAACGTTTAAAGCCAGCGTACAACGACGTATGGCAGTGTTTTTCAGCGTGCTCTCAATGTTATCAAAACTTACCCATAACGTATTCAAAGTGTGCCAGCATTTTAGAAAAAAAATTCAAAAATCTGCATACGTTGGCTAAAACGTCAAGGTGTGACTGGGCCTTTACTCCATGAAGATCTGTATTACATTTACTTTAATCCAGATGTTCATGTTGATTTTAAACATTAGTAGGAGGGACAGTAATTGTCCCTAAAAGATGATAAAGAAAAATGAAATGAAAATGCAAAATAACCAATCGGCAGCTTTTCAAACAGAGCACGGGAAGCGGCCGCCGTAAACAGGAGACAAGCGAACGCACGGACAGACACCGTGATTCACATGATCTAACACATATACTATAATGCATATTTAAATTGTTTTGGAAATTATCCAAAAATTTTGTGTGAAATTTCCTGTTTCTCAACATAAAACTTTCACGGATTAATGTACGATTGCACAAAAGCAAAGTTTTGAGTACAACACGGACAGTTTGTGTTGAAGTAGGCATGTCTGCAAGATTATGGATGGTATGTATGAGAGAGTTATAAAGTTCAATGAATGCAGAAATGATGACACAAAGGAATGCACTACAGAAAGTATGTAATGACCAATGTAATGGGGAAGGTAAAATGGAGGGGTGCTCTAATCAATCGAGACAGAATGGTCATTCTGGAAAAGAAAATGCAACCCCAAAGCACAATGTTTCCAGATTCATAATTGTACAATGGCCATGTTGCAGATCCCAGGGTGAGGGGCATGGATTAATGGTGGTACAACATCGGTCAGGGCTGGTTTAAAACTCCACAAAATGAAAATGAAGTCATTTGTAAGATAGAAATTCCTGCACTTTGTCTCGTTAAGCTGCCAGGTGTATTTTGGAAAACTTCAAACTAAAGACAGTGGAGATAAAGTACGGTCACCAAGAAAACAGACCAAGCAGTAAAATTTTAAATATTGAAAAAAACGAAAGATTAAATTTTCAGGTCATCTCCTCTCCTCCTGGAAGGCTTTATCTTAAAATCTGGTGTTGGCTTAGTGGTTTAGGGTGGTGGTTTGGGATCCTAGAGTCCTGAGTTCAAGCCCCGTTGGCTGCTGAATTAACACCAGGGGGTTGACTCAGCCTGTCGTCCTTCCGAGGTCAGCGAAATGAGTACCAGTGCAGCAGCCAAAAATGCTGCACACGAATGGAAGGGGTATCAATGGATTGATTTAATCTGGTATTGGTGTGGCGCAGGCATGATGGGCCGAATGGCCTCCTCTTGTGCCTTATTTCCTTGTAAAATCTTGAATGTCATACACAGGTGCCATCCCATGTTCTCCTCCTGGAAGGCTTTATCTTGAATGTCATACCTGTGCCTCTCTTGAGCTTTCCTTTCCTTGTCGTTTTTTTTTCTCCTTGAACAGTGTTGTCGCATCTTGAAATTTATCCGTAGATCCTTGATTCGCATTTATTTTTGCATCTTTAGTTTTCACGTCCAATTTCTCCCAGTCTCCGACAGTCGTCTTTGTTTCAGCTGAAAAGGATAAAAAGAACATAGGCCCATCATTACTCATTGTACAAATACATATTAATTTTTCACAAGATTTAAATTTTATTTATTGATTTATTTTTAATCAGATGATCAATCAGTTGCAGACTCAATTACCTTTGTCACAGTAGCGGTACTACATGTACCTGTCAATGCCGGGCCGATAGAAGGTTGAAAAATTCAAAATTCAGGAAGTGTCAACGGCTTACGAGAAGTAGAGTACTTGAAGTGGGGTATTGTGGGGAGGAAATTTCTTCCACGTAATGGCGAATGAAATTACTGTTTGATTTTGTACAAAATATTATTCAGATTCAAAATGACTGAAAAATGCCCCCAGGAATGTACACTAATTATTTTATCAATAAGTCAATGGTAAAATAAGGTTCCATTTTTACTGTTTCACCTAATGTCGTGTTTTCCAGGAATGGATCCACAATGTAAATCGAGGATTTGCATTATTATTAAACGATCCCACACCATTCCAGCCAAAAATTAAGAAATGTGCTAAAAGTCATTGCAAATCAAATTTGAAGCATCAGCAGTAGCAATTCCACCCCTCCCTCCCCATCCCCGATAGGAAAAGGAACAACACACACAACTCACCATCTTCGGTTTCTTTCATCAGATCAATCTCTCTCTTTGGCTTCTTACTTTTGTCATGCAACATTGCAATCCTGAAAAAAAAAAAAACAGAGTTATCAGTTAAACAGGAAGAACTGCTTTTAAAAAATTCCTCCTGTCCTTTTCACAAACAACTTACAGTTTACTGCTATCGCGTTTTCTCCCCTCCGTCTCATCCTCCTTTTCTTCTCTCACTTTCTGTCCTTTCTCGGTAATGGAATCCTGAGACAA
Source organism: Eptatretus burgeri (assembly GCF_056783735.1). NCBI lineage: Eukaryota > Metazoa > Chordata > Myxini > Myxiniformes > Myxinidae > Eptatretus > Eptatretus burgeri. The sequence continues at coordinate 91,525,479 of NC_140965.1, forward strand.
GGACACCAATGTTTTGCTTTCTTCAGCCTGAAGAAAAAGACGAGAAAAGGAAAAAGGCAGTTGAGCTTAAGAGGTAAGTCCTTATGTGATGTCCCTGTGAGGACATCTGCCGACTTTCTTGATTACTTCCTTATTTTTCTTGTTTTGATTTCTTGACAAATGGAATGCATCTTTTGAACCTTGCAAGTCCCAGTCTTACCGTGTTGCTTCGGAGGGATTGTCTAACAGATTGTTTGTCCATGGTCAGCCGCCAGAAGAGGTTCATCTCTTAAACCTTTAAGCCTTACCATCAGCCATGACCTCTCCTGAACAGACAAAATAGCAAAGCTGGCCTCCCTAGCCAGCTGCGGAATAGGCATCCTCCATCGTTCCAAGTTATTCCTTGAAAAATCATAACTACTGGCAACCTACAAAGACTTTTATCCATAGCTCAAAGGAGTGTGGGATGGGGTCCCAGCATCACATCGTTCTCATATTGATTCTGTGACATCGAAAGCTCTCAAATTTATTGGCATTACCCGAGGGCAAAGCATAAGGGCTGTTTCTCTCACATTGCAGACAGGTCGGTGTGGGTTTTCTTCCTTAACCACCTCTTCTCAAGTCTAGCTCCTGGCCTCTCCTCAACTCCCTGACCCTTCCCCAGTTCCTCAAGGATGCACACATTCTTCTTTTATACCCTCTCGGTAAGAATCCAGGTTTACCAGTCAATTCCACTCTTTAGTTCCTTTTTTCCATTTGTGGAACTGCCTTCTTGAGATAGTTCAATCACACTCCTTCATCCAGAGACAACATCCTTTATGACTCATCACTTTAATCACAGACCAACTTTTAACCACTCATCCCAACTCCAAACTCTATCTTCCTCAAATGTGGCGATTTCAATTGTCACAATGCCAATTGGCTGGGTGTTGGTACCTCTCTCACCAGTTATGGCACTTCAGCAAAAGACTTCTGTGACTCCATGGGACTTGACTCATTCTGTGAACTTTCACACCCAGATTTCTGTCGATGGCAAATCCTCCCTTCTGGACCAACATCCCCACCAATGTCTTGTGCTCTTTGACTGCTCCAATTGGTTCAAAAGCTCATGTGCTTGTGAAGGTCAACATCTCTCCAGCTATTCTCAGAGAACAGCCTTATCACCGGTGAGTCTGGCAGTGCACTCAAGCAAACTGGAAAGGCCTGCAAGCATCCATTGCACTTCAGAACTAGTGTCCGATATCTACCGAACCTGATATTGATGCAGCCTGGAAATTCTTCCACAGAATCCTGTTCTCACTTATGCACAGATTCATCCCGTCTTGTCTTCAGTTATCATACCCTTCTTCCTGCCCATGACACTGAATCATGTGGTGAGGCAGTTTATCTGAAACAACTTGCATTCTCCTCCTATTAGGCAAATATCAAACAAGATCAGGGCTGTCTAATCGAGACACATATTAAGCTATCAGACAGAAGACAACCTCAGATCATTCCACAAAACACGCAACAAGTGTGTGTCCACTGTCAGGAGAGCCAGAAAACAACATCCGTCCAACCTAAAGAATGAACTTTAAAACTTGTCTCCCTCCTCTAAATCATGGTGGCACCTTGTTTAGTCTGTCTCTGCTGTATGCTCCTCTTCCATCCCTTCCCTCTCTTCAAATGGCACCTTGTGAGAAGAGCGCATACCTCAATTCTGTTTCCTTCCAAATCTTATGTCACCCAACCCTTCACTCTTTGCATCTACACTCCCCTGTCGTACCCAGCTGCTCCTGGACTGTCTTTTGCAATTGAGAAGGTGCAGAAGTTTCTGGCAACCCTCAACTCTGCAACTCGACTGGACGGCATCAGCTCACGTTCCTTGCAAACCTGTTACGTTGCTCTTGCACATCCTCTCTGTAAAGTAAATACCTATTTTGGGGGGAAACGCCTGATATATTTTTCTTTTGTAATGCTGTGAACAAACTTCGGTACTTCACGGGTGATGAAGGTTGTGGTCAAGTTTCATCAAAATTTTGTGTGGTTTCAGAGAATAAATTGTGGTTTCGGAGAAGAAAGCAAATGCATATTTTGCGGGGACCCCCCACCCTCCCCACGTATAACCCCTTTGACCCTGATTTTTTTTTCATGCCATGAACAAACTTTGGTACATCACGGTCAACTCCAAACTTGGGTTACTGACTGCCTCCACTCTCGTAGCCAACATGTGGCTCTCGAAGGAATTCCTCCATCTCCTCTCACTGTAAAGGCTCGAGTGCCCAACGTGGTGTTCTGGGTCGAGTACTATTACTAATCTTCAATAATCTCTCTAAGTCTTTGGAAAATCCTCTATCTTTTTGCTGATCATTCCACCATCTGCCATGACACTTCTCATCCTTCAGATAGACAGGTAGCAGCTTCTTTCCACTCTTCAGACCTTGACCAAATCACAAGCTGGTCTGACACTTGGAATATGTCTGAATACTGAGAAATCCCACACTGTCTCTGTCTCTCTCTCTGTCTCTCTCTCTGTCTCTCTCTCTGTCTCTGTCTCTGTCTCTGTCTCTGTCTCTGTCTCTGTCTCTGTCTCTGTCTCTCTCTGTCTCCCTCTCTCTCCCTCTCTCTCCCTCTCTCTCCCTCTCTCTCCCTCTCTCTCCCTCTCATGTGACAAATGCTCCAATCTATTTTTTTTTTATCAACCCTCTCAAAGAAGTTGTCACTCATTATCTTGGGTCTCACTCTCAGCCATGATATTTGTTGGGCAAACCACATTTCAAAGTGGCAAAGTCCTTTCTTGGCACACCTGAACTCTTATCCCCTGACAAAGCCTTCATCCATAGCTTGATGGAGTATCGCTCTCCCCTCTAGCCTTCCTCCTCTGCCTTGCATCTTGCTCAGCTTGATGCTGTGGAAACCAAGGCCTCAAGATCATTTGAATCGTTCACGATGAAGCAGAGTCTATGGGCCTATCACTTTGCGATCAGAATGGTCGGTGGTGTCTGTCTTCTTCCGCCTCCTTTCTGGTCTTGCACCCTCTGCTCTCTCTCTGTACTTTGTCCCCCCTCCCCCAAGTTTCTGCAGGGTGCACACGGTCCACCGGCAATCCCCTTCTCGGAAAACTCCCAACATCTAGAATTACTGCTCACCTCCACTCATTTATTCCTCTCCCCCCCCCCCCCCCCACCTGTTTTAACCAAGTTCCATATTCTCTTCAATCTCATTCTTCCCTCCAGGTCTTCACAGCTGTTCATCACCATCTCAGATAATCCCCTATCTAAAGCCATAATCTCTTTTACCCTCATTAATCCACCCCAACCCCCACTCTCTTCCCCCCTCCCCACCCCTCCCAAATTTCCATTTTTTTTTCCTTCTTGAGAGTTTGTTTCTGTCTCCATCTTATCCACCCCGTCCATTCTACCCAGATCCCTTGTTTGTCCGTTTCCATCCATTTTGTCCCTCTGCCCTGTTCTTCGCTTTTCCCCTTCCCTTTCTGCTGTTCCTTTTGTTCCGTTGCGTTCTGATTTGTTCTGTGTTCCAGCTCTTCCACGAGCCTTTGACTCTCGAGACAAAAAAAACCATCTTCAAGCGAGCAGTGCACCACCATCTTACGTCATGCCTCATCCCTCCTCGTGATAGTTTCTCGCCCGACTCTCTTAATGGCAGATCACCGTGTTTGTTGCCTCTCACGTTCTTTCTCTGTATCTTGCCTCTCCCTTCTCTGCTTTACTTGTTCACTCATTCACTAGCTTGTTTTGTCCAACGGTGGTCCCACTGTCCGTTTTCCCTCTGTTATCTTGGTCTTCCATGAGCCTCGATTTTTGCACACACGCTCATGTTTTTTATTTATTTTTTCGTTTGTTTGTTTGTTTGTTTTAATCCCAACACCTTAAGTCAGCCACTTTAACCATTAAGCCAATGCTGGAATAGCAGCCCTCCATAATGCGGGTTTCTGAAACCCCAGACGAGTGCGTTACATTTTAATGAGTGGTTTATTGTGAAGATGACGGGAGAAATCGGCATAGCTAAAAGCAGTCCGCGCATTGCGATCGAATGTTTCATACGGCTGAAATGTAAATCAAACCTTGTACTGTCAATTTCACTCTATTTTTCCTTTGATTTTCTCGGAAATAAAACGCTGAAAAATGCAAATTTAATTCGATATTCATTGAAAGCTCTGAAATCTTACCTTGCACGCAACCTTATCCTTGTGAATGCTGGTCACCATGTCGGTTCTGTGAGAGAAATCAAATATAATAATGAAGACCACAGTGACGGGGATAACAAGGGCAGGGCAGTGGCAGTTTTAGGGTCAAGGGAAATTTATTTTTTAACTTATACTGAACAAAACTTGGGGTGGTGGGGTGGGGTGGGATGAAGATAGTTGTCAGGTAAAAAAAAATGAACAAACGCAAGCATCACATTCACCTTTTGACGAGACCCTTACGCAGACAACGCAATCGACCGTGATGATGCCGTGCTTATAGTTTGATACCCTCTTCTCACTCCTTGCTCTGGCACATGACCTAAAGCCAGTTGTGAAGGGAATAAAACCAAACCACATGCCAGTGAGGAATGAAGGGCCTGAGGAAATCCATGGGTCACATCACCTGAGACCCAGTCTGCTCTATTCTGTTGGTTACAAAATCAATGGACTCTTTAGTTAGTGAAACCCATCGTTTGTTGCTGTGCCTTTCGTTACCTTTTTGAATGTTTTTTTTTTTTTTCCTTCAAGATTGTTTCGAGTTTCAGTGCTGAGGAAGAAGTTATAGATTGCTGGCAAACATGGTCAACAGAACTGTTTCTCCTCCGTTCTAAATGAGAGTGATTCGCCTCCGTTTCTCCAACTACCGCTCCTGATACATCTCTGCTGGCATTGATTGTTGTCCGCTTTTGTTCGCGTCCTTTGCCGATTACCATGGGCTGACAGGATGGCCAAGAGGTAGGCACATTCTGCTCTAAGTTCTAAGTTATCTCACCTGGGTTTGAATCCTGACCCAGCCAGAAATTGTCATCCCGGTGTTTCACAGGCAGGGTGATTTATCAATATGTGTGCCATCCCTTGGATGGACGAAACCAGCAGAGGGCATTGCATCAGCGATACAGTCGCACCCTCGGCTAATGATGCTACCCCGCAGCCTTGTGCTGCATACAAATAAAGAAGAAGAAGCTCACTGCACGTCATCATCTTGCATGCCCAGTTGGTTATTTTGATCTGGTGCGTTCTGTCTCAACAGTTTAACCCCTTAACTTCACACCTGTTTGTTGTTCCTTCCTCCAATCATCTTACTATTTTTACTCTCATTGTAACTCCCTCCTTGTCTTGTATATAAGGCTCATTTTCTGTCTGTGTCACAAGCGACACCTATTCTACAAGCCACGCCTTCCCCCTTCTCCCCAAGCGTCACGAGCACCACCCATTAGCCAGGTCATGCCTTTCCCTCCAGCGGGCCAGTGACTTGCCGTGCAAAGTATGCTACTCTTAAATCCGAGTTATTTCATTTGATACAAATCAGTTTGGATGGGCACCTCAGCCATCTACATAAATACAGCAGAAAAATCAGTGTTCGTATATATGTTCCTTTTCCAACGACTCGTAAGTCAATGCGCCAATCTCAAGCGAACTTTGAGGGATGATCACATATTTAGCTTCCGCAAAGATCGGACGTACTCCACTTAAAATTCCCCTTCTGCATCCACCTGAAGGGTGGGTAACCTGCTCATACTTTATTAAAAAAAAAACCCTGTTACCCCTTTCTGTGCACGTCTGATGTATTGTTTGAATCCTGTTCGTCCCGTTGGCAGTGTGTTCAGCAGTCTGCAACCTCATCAAACTCCTTCCCTGTCTGTTTCTTTCCTCATTGTTCCACCACATTTATCCCTCTCATCCTCATTCACACCCCATCCCTCGCTGTCATCATGTTTCTCCTCAAAAACAACCAACAACAAAAAGAAACCGTAATTCTTGACTCATTCTCAGATCATTACTTAAGATGATCAGTCCCAAAAATATTTCTTCTTTCCCCTTTATTCCTTCTCCCCTCACGCTTCTCAACTCAAATCGTAAATTTTATCTGATAATTTATAATTATGCTTCATCTCCATTTACTCTACCTCTGCCAGTGAAGGTGAATGGAGGTTTATCTGTCCATCTGTGAGCAGGGTATCTCAAAAAAGTTATTCACGGATTTGGATGAAACTTGATGGAGAGGTTGGGTGTGCGACAAAGATGATTGCATTCGATTTTGGTGAAGATCTGGATCCGGATACGAGAATTTTTTTAATGATTTTCTTCACCATCGAGAGATTGGGCTGGAGATCGTTGGAAAAACGATATATAGCACGATATCTAAACGAGTTATGAATGGATTTGGATGAAACTTGGGAATCAAGTTGGGCATGTGACATGGTGAAATTAATCGATTTTGGTGAAGATCCAGATCCGGATGCGGCTTATCCATCCATCCATCCATCGAGACCATACTCTGTGCAGAGCGTTGGTGCTGCTTAAGCAGTCTCCTTGGCTTTTGGGCACAATCCTGGACGGGTCGCCACTCCGACACAGAAATACCAGCATGCTGGCACTCATTTTGCCGACCTCAGAAGGATGACAGGCAGAGTCAACCCCACCTGGTATTAATTCAACAGCTGTACTAGATTTGAACGCAGGATCCAAGGATCCCAAGCTCACCAATGCAGCCTATCAGTTGGAAACAAAACATAAACTATTCAGCCTGGCAGAGGTGTGTGCTCTCCCAGGTGTCATTCTAATTGGTGTCGCCCTGAAGGGGACGCGAGTATTGCAAGTGCCCGCGTCTGCCCGTATGTGTGCATGTTCGCGTCTATATATTTTTTTGCTTTAAAAATGTTTTTCTCTGCAACCGCTTGTCCGTTCAATGTGAAACTTTAAACATAGGAGGAACTCCCCATACAGAATATTGTAATTCTAACTCTGACATCATAGGTCACATGGTATGGCAGCCATATTGGGTTAAAGGGAAAATTTTGTCATCATTTTCTCTGAAACCTCTCAACAACAAAAAATTGAAACTTGGCATATGTCATCAACTCCCCATGGGGCATATAGTGTGATAACAATGATGGCATCGGTGACGTGGTATTCCAGCCATAATTGGTTGAATTGGAATCTTTATCCGAAAAATCTGAAACTTCATATGCCTGATCTACGACCCGATGCGACTGAAGAATTAAACTTATGACGTCATAACTATGCCAAGAAACTATGTGACACAATAGGGTGCATGGATGATTCGGGTATATGGGCCATAATAGTAGCATGTTCAGTTTTTGTTCAGAATGAACGCCTGAGGTGAGACCATGCGCTCTGAGTGCCATTCTAGTTTCCATATGCATTTCTCCCATACTGCTCTCTCTTCTTCCATTCCTTTCTGTTTTGTTCCTCAATCGCTCACAAACCGTGCTCAGTCTCGCATCTCATTCATACAGTGCTTTTTCGTGTCTTTGATCATCCTTCTCTCCATACAAATTATGATGTCGGTCTTCGTCCTGCTGACCTTGGGATCATTAAAAACAAAGCTGTTTTGAAGTGAGTATGCAATTGATGGCTAACCTGCTCACATCGGTACCCTCTCCCTTTTAATCTCCTGCAAGCCTGTGCAGAATATTTCCTTTGCAGGATAAACATTCATGATATATTTTCTCATATATAATCAAAAGGATCAGGTTATTAAATTTTTTTTTTTAACAGATGTCCAAATCGCAATGTTCAGTTAAGCTTTGACTGGTTGGCATCAGAGAAATTCACAGGCAAAAGTTACACAAGCCACTTCAAACTTACGTGACTGGAATGGAACTAAGATGGTAATCGTTCAGAAGTAAATCATGGCTGCTCTTGCTCTTCCCTCGAAGTTCCTGAAAAGAAGAATTTTTTATTTTTTTTCATTTTTTCAGGAAATACTTGACTTGCAAATGTATTATTTATTCCTCTTAACCTCCCAAGACATTTGCAGGCTATAATTTTCTATTTAAAGCCCCACATCAATCCTTCATCTATCATGTACTCCAATGTCCCATTTTACATCAATTCCATCTCCCCCACAACACTTGTGCTCATTCTCTATTCACAGTCGTGTTGGTCAATGATACCATGCTGTTACTCATTCACCTGAGTTGTTTGTATCATCTGCCCTTCTTCCTCTGCCGCTTCATCACCAAATGAAAGTAAACTGAGGTTTCTGAAAAAATAAAGGTCACCAAGATTATTTAGCACAACGAAGAAAGAGAAGACGTAAAGAATGTGAAAAGCAATAAGGATGATTTCAAATTATTGGGAAATGAGAGGCAAGTTGCGAAAGTCTGGATGTCAGCTGCAAGGAGAGAGCAATAATCCATGTCTTCGACAAAGAGGTAGAAAAAATTCCAGAGCATCGGAGAGGTGATTAATTCTGTTGATCGATGTGAGCTGACTACATAAATGGAGGAAATCAGCCAATCAGGAAGGTGGAACTGTTTTCCACAAGCAGAAAGCTTGGCAAGCAAAGTAGAGTGCCAGATTGTGTCAAATGCCCAAAGTATGTCCAGACACAACCCTAATGTCATACTTGAGACTCAGGGCCTCCATTCATTGACTGAGAGAGAACAGCAGCATATTCAAAGGTCAATGACTGGGACAGAATCCAAACTGATGGCCAGAGATGGGGCCGTTTGAGTAAAGTAAAGACGAAAGGTCGAACTTACGAAAATAATTTAGAAAGCGTCTTGCCGACACACGCCTAACCCTTAAATGCTGACAAGATCGTTGTACGCGCACAGTTAATCAACCGTCGCAATAACAATTTACAAAGGGAGATAATCAGCCAATTACTTGTGCGCGTCAAAACAATCAATTAGCCTATGAAACGCCACACAGATCTCCTACATCCAACTGAAATGATGCACTTGCACAGAATCGCAGCGCCACGGACAATTGTTGGAGGGGATTCAGTGAAATGCTCCTCATCGTAGGTTGATATACAGACCATTGTAATAAGAACTGTAACCAACTATAGTTTTAACTCTAGTATTAAGGGGTCATTCTCTGTCAGCTATTGTAATTAGGACTGAAACCAACTATAGTTTTAACTCTTGTATTAAGGAGTTATTCTCTATAGACTATTGTAATTAGAACTGTAACCAACTATAGTTTTAACTCTAGTATTAAGGGGTCATTCTCTACAGACTATTGTAATTAGGACTGAAACCAACTATAGTTTTAACTCTCTTATTAAGGAGTTATTCTCTATAGACTATTGTAATTAGAACTGTAACCAACTATAGTTTTAACTCCAGTATTAAGGAGTTATTCTCTACAGACTATTGTAATTAGAACCGTAACCAACTATATTTTAACTATGGTATTGAGGAGTCATTCTCTACAGACTATTGTAATGAGAACCGTAACCAACTATAGTTTTAACAATGGTATTGAGGAGTTATTCTCGATAGACTGTTGCAATTAGAACTGTAACCAACTTTAGTTCTAATTCTAGTATTAAGGAGTTATTCTCTATAGACTATTGTAATTAGAACTGAAACTAACTATAGTTTTAACTCCAGTATTAAGGAGTTATTCTCTATAGACTATTGTAATTAGAACTGTAACCAACTATAGTTTTAACTCCAGTATTAAAGAGTTATTCTCTACAGACTATTGGAATGAGAACCGTAACCAACTATAGTTTTAACTCTGGTATTGAGGAGTCATTCTCTACAGACTATTGTAATTAGAACTGTAACCAACTATAGTTTTAACTCTAGTATTAAGGAGTTATTCTCTACAGACTATTGTAATTAGAACTGTAACCAACTGTAGTTTTAACTCCAGTATTAAAGAGTTATTCTCTCCAGACTAGTGTAATTAGAACAGTAACCAACTATAGTTTTAACTATGGTATTGAGGAGTCATTCTCTACAGATTATTGTAATTAGAACCATCACCAACCATAGTTTTAACTATGGTATTGACGAGTCATTCTCTAAGACTATTGTAATTAGAACCGTAACCAACTATAGTTTTAACTCCAGTATTAAAGTTATTCTCTACAGACTATTGTAATTAGAACCGTAACCAACTATAGTTTTAACGATGGTATTGGAGTCATTCTCTTCAGACTATTGTAATTAGAACCGTAACCAACTATAGTTTCAACTCTAGTATTAAAGAGAGTTATTCTCTACAGACTATTGTAATTAGAACTGTAACCAACTATAGTTTTAACTCGAGTCTGTAGGGAATGACAAAAAGAAGAAATCTAATGGCATGATCCTTGGACCAGACCTAACCGCCCCCCCCGCCCCCCACCAAGTTTCGTCAAAATCCGTCGGAGTTTTTCCGTCATACTGTTCACAAACAAACAAACAAGCAGTCATAGACTGGTACTTACGAAATCGTCAACTTGACCTCTGACCTTGTCTAATAAAAGCTGTCTCTTGAGAAGGTAGTGACGCAAAGCAGAAGTTTCTACGATGATTCTGTACCAAACCATCAAAAATCGAATGTTTTGGATGTTTGACCTCACTGTGACCTTGAGCTTTGACCGATTTTGACCAAAATCTTATCAGCGCGAGCCACCACCCTCCTGAATCACATGGTGTAATTTGACATTGGAAGCTTCTTCCATTCTCGAGTTATCATTTTTTGGATGTTTGACCTCACTGTGACCTTGACCTTTGACCGATTTTGACCAAAATCTAATCAGCACTAGCCATCAGCCTCCTGAATCACGTGGTGTAATTTGACATTGGTAGCTTCTTCCGTTCTTGAGTTATCTGTACCAAACCATCAAAAATCGAATATTTGACCTCACTGTGACCTTGACCTTTGACCGATTTTGACCAAAATCTAATCAGCACTAGCCATCACCCTCCTGAATCACGTGGTGTAATTTGACATTGGTAGCTTCTTACGTTCTTGAGTTATCGTGCCTACAAACAAACAAACAAACAGAAACGGAAGGCATCAATATACTTACGAAATCTTTAGATTTCGTAAGTAACAAACACACAAACAAACAAACAGAAATGGAAGTCATCAATATACTTACGAAATCTTTAGATTTCGTAAGTAACAAACACACAAACAAACAAACAGAAATGGAAGTCATCAATATACTTACGAAATCTTTAGATTTCGTAAGTAACAAACAAACAGAAAAGGGTGAAAACAGTAACCTCCATCCATCTTTGATGGCGGAGGTTAACTATACTTGGTTACGGTTCTAATTACAATAGTCTGTAGAGAATAACTCTTTAATACTGGAGTTAAAACTATACTTGGTTACAGTTCTAATTACAACAGTCTGTAGAGAATAACTCTTTAATACTGGAGTTAAAACTATAGTTGGTTACAGTTCTAATTACAATCGTCGACAGAGAATTACCCCTTAATACTAACAAGATCTCGCCAGCGTATAAAAGTTTATTTGTTATTTAAACGCTTGTGATTAGGTTTTGATCGTGCATTAGATAATCAGTCTTTGGTGATTGGCGACTAACTTTGAACAGATGAACATTGCACCACGAGCGATTCTACATGCTTCTAACTCTTAAGCCCCTTTTGTAAATTCAGCCTTTTTATGTTGACCATGATCATGAATTCCATGACTATGCTTATAAATGAAAATTGTAAGTAAATAAACATCTTGATAATCTTAAGGCTGAACAACCAGTTTCCCTCTTCAAAGTTGTGAAGGCACCTTTGTTAAGTCAGTCTCCAGTGGAAGCTCCCAATCCATCCCCTCCCTCACCTCATTACACATTTCTGCTGGAGAGGAGGCAGAATGTCATTCTCTGTAGAATTCTGTGAAGGGCCAAGAGTACATCAGTGCCCATATTCTCAAATCGTGCTCTGCTGCTCTCATTTATCCTGTCTGAGCTCTTTGACCATTCCTTCTCCTTTGGTCACCTCCAGTCTGCCTCGTTAAACGCCCAAAATGCAGGCTTAGTTCCCCCCCACTCTTACTATAAACTCCTGTTTGTGGAACTGTCTTGGAAAGGCAGGACAGTTGCACTCTTCACTCCAAGGCTTCAATTTGGTGATTCAGCACCATCTTATGTTATCCTGACTGGGATCGGATGTTCTAACCATGACACCACTGAGTCTGGTCTCCCTTGTTTGTTGAGTTTGCCTGTTGCCCCCTATGTGGTATGTTGTCGTTTTGCCCTCCATTAGCTTGGTCTTCCATAAGTCACAATTCCGTCCACAAAAAAATCCTCCCGTTCAGAGTATGATGCACTCCATGATGTAACTGCCTGTGATGCAACAAAGTATCTGTTTGCATCCCCCTTCCTGAGAAAGCTTGGTGTAACTGCTCGGTAGTGTTTTATGGAAAACCTCGAGTTTTATGGGGTGGCTTAATGAATTCTGTTATGAGAGCAAACCTGTGAGGAAGAGCCTGGCATGTTCTGCTTGGTAATCCAGAATTCTCTGACTCCTTAAACCTCCTTGGTCGAGGCACCAACTCTTCAAATGGGTTTGAAAGCACCTGCCAAAGAAGTAAAAAACAAAAGTCACCCTTTCTAACTCTTGTAACTGCATTCCATTTTCTACTTTTTCTCCTCCTTGTATCCTAATGTCATTTTTTTATTCCACATTCAAACGTTCCCCTGCCTTTTACCTAAATTATTTTTTCTAGTACCTTTGCAAGATAGAAACGCAGCTGGAACTCATTACAAGTACCATGAAGAATGGTTCATCTCTGGAAGCCATTGTTGATAAACATTATTATTATTATAATTATTATCCTTGTTATCTCTGCCAGGGTGAAGGAGGTTGTTTTCACCGCTCTCTGTCTGTCTGTTTGCTTCCTTTTGTCTGTCTGTCTTTGTGTGCAGGATATCTCAAAAAGTTGTGGACAGATCTGGATGAAATTTGGTGGGCAGATTGGGTGTGTGACAAGGACGAACTGATTCGTTTTTGGTGAAGATCCGGATCCTAGAATTTGTAAAGTGATCCTTCACCATTGAAAGATTGGGCTAAACCGATATGTAGCATGATATCTTAAAACGTTTTGGACGGATTCGGACGTAACTTGGAGGACAGATTGGATGTGGAACAAGGACAAATTGATTCGATTTTGGAGAAGATCTGAATCCAGATCTGGATATGAGAATTATTTCATTTTTAAAGTAATTCTTCACCATTGAGAGATAGGGCTAAAACCGATAAATAGCACGATATCTCAAAAATGTATTGGGCCCGATATGTTGTCGTGGATCAGGCATTACGTGGTGGGGGTATGCGCTCTACCAAGTGCCCTTCTAGTTATTTATTATGGTTATTATTATTATTATTATTATTATTTCATATGCAGCCTGTGGCTGCTGGCTGCAACATTGCTGGAAGCGCGAGTGTGCGCGAATGCAGTGCCCCGTTTCCAGTAAGCCGGTACTCATTTTACCGACCTCGGAAGGATGACAGGCTGAGTAGACCCAACTGGTGTTATTTAACGGAATGGCAGGGGCTCAAACTCATGACCCACAGATATTAAGGCTTTAACCATTAAGCAAACACCAACCAGGCTTTACCAACATCAAGTCACCATTGTTGTTCCATAGCATAGTCATGCACAGCACAGTACAGCACCACGCATCTTTGCGTCAATATGGTTGAAAAGTTCATCAATTAATTTGTTTCTATACAATACAAACCATTGATAGGTAAGGCAAGAATGGGAGAGCACATAGCAGATAGGATGAGAAATGTAAACACACAACATTGAAACGGTTTAGGAATATTTTTTTTTATATAAACACAATTCATGGAGCAATGGCTATGTTGGGGTCTGAATGTGTCACCCACTCCATGCTGACGATGGCCAGCGAGCCAGAAACACGTCCTCGGATCATTGACGTGTAACTTTTCTGAAAGATCTTTCATTTTAAAATAAAATGCATGTCGTATATGGTGTGCGTCCATCTCCTACCTCAGTGGAGCGAATAGAATGAGGATTGATCACTTCGTCACCCGGCCCCAGTTCAACCTCCGCTAACCTCAGCATGTTGAACACTGTTGTACCAGAAACCTGCAGCGACACCCAACAAACATACATCTCGTTTGGAAAAAAAAAAAACACAAGTACGTCCGTATTAAGGCACATTTATGGTTGAGAACTCTTTTCTGAAAAATTAGAGGATACTTACACGTATTTTTGGCTAATTCTAGATCCTATAAATACCAGTTCCCTACGGGAGCATAATATCCCTTTACGTTACCGGGGGGGGGGGGGGTCAGGGGGGAATTATTGTCGTGGGTTGTGACCACAGTGCGGTCATTCTTGTTCCTCTTTAAACGGCACATGTACAAGAGTTGAGAACAAAAGACAAGTGAAGAAAATTCAAAGGTGAAGTGACCATAATGACCTTCCCAAATATTGTGTGTTTGCGATTGAGGTGGTCAGCGCGAGAAAGGGTGAAGAAGAATTCTCCCATGTCAGTTTCTCCATCTTTCGCCTCAGCTGCCAGTGCCAACAACCCTCGGTGCGAAAACCGCAACCTTTGGTGGATCTCCAGCTACAAAAACAAATAAATTAATATGACAGAATATTGTTCCTTGTGGGGTTTTTTTGTTGTTTTTTTTTTAACAAGAAATGAAAGAAAATCGAACTTACAAGGAGTCATTGTGGTTGTTAAGCATTCAAAATGTGAATGAGAAAGGGTTATAACAGTATTTACAAGGCCCGGCTTGACAAAAAAAAACAAAAAAAACAAACAAACAAACAAAAAACATGAAAACACCTTTTAGTTTATTCCTGCTTGGTTAGACGTTGTATGTAATTTATAAATTTGGACCCAATCAGACTAGTTTATGTACAGGAAGACATTTGCAAAGAAAGATGCCTGATCCGAACCCATGGGTATCCCCGCCTCTTTGCTGGAGCCTATCCTGTCGTCAAAAGTAAAGTCGTCATTGTTCAAGAGAAATGGAAACTTCTAGTTAGTTTATTTATTGAAAAACTCCCAAAAAATAAAACAAATGGAGATTCGTTTGCAGACCAGTGTGCTCTCTTTTGATTGAGTCAAACATACTGTTGTGGTTTTGGAAGACACCAGGGAGTTGCATTCAACACATATGGGATCGCTGGCAAAGTTATCTCCATAGCCATTGTGTCCAGCTAAAACACCTCTCCTCCGATCGGTGGAAGGGGAAGATGCGATGTGAATGTCACAACTATCCACTTTCGGCTCTTCCTCATTCTGAAATGCTCACTCCCCAACTCTGTACTTGGACGACATTCTCAAACATCCATTTTCAAACCAAATTCTCAAAGCACTTCTCAAAACAATCCATTTCAGTGGCGCTACGACCGTTTAATCGCCGTTCCCAGTGCTTCAATCGTCATCGTGGCATTTCCAGCGCTTCCAATGTTGTTCTCTGCACAGCCCTGGAACCAACTGCGATGACTGGATCGCAGCAGATTTTCGTCTAAAGATTAAAATAATGATTTTTAAGATCATCAAAGAAAAGTTCCAGAAGTTTAGCGCAATTGAAGCAGTCTTATGCACCACCATATTTGACATGTCCAAATAAACGAGGCCCAAACAGTATTCTGGGCAGTAAACCCCCACCCATCCGTGACGCAGACCAACCGCTCTCCCGATCCGATCGTGTTCACCTTGCACACCAACCAATCAGCGTGGCTGGATGCCTAAAGGCGGACATCAGTGGAGGCATGAAGAAAGGAAATAAAAGTTCAGATTGAGAGTTTGAGAGTGTCAGAGTTCAGTTCCAAAGAGCAGAAAGGAGAGTTCCGTAGCTGAGTGCAGAGTTCTGAAGTTCGAGAGCAGAGTTTAGGATGCAGTGTGCTGAGTTCCAGAGTTCATGTCCAGAGTCTCCTGTTGAGGGAGATCTTCCCAAAGAACCAAACGGAATGAGCGCTGATCAAGAACTCCTCCGAACTGACTTCTCTCTTACACGTCTTGACGCACGCATCTTATACCCTCGCATCTTCCAACACGTACACCTCATTGACTCTCGCTGTTATGGAACATCAACTTGAGAGCACAACACTCTTTTCCAGGCTCGCACTTCACGCTACCACACCACACCTTCCACTTGTCTGCACCTTACACCTTGTTCATTACACGTGAGCCACTGAGCTCACGTACGGGTGAGGCCGGGGTCGACAACATAACCCACGGACTTCTCTCCCTCTATCTGTCAGCCTTGCTTGTCTAATTTCCCGGATGTCTGAGGCACCTATGTCCATGTTTAGTGTTAAGGTCAAATGTCTACGGGATTTTGAGTGCTCGGGTTTAATATCTTCTCTTGTGCGTGACATTGCACCCGTGTAAATATGTGCTTCAAATTCAACAAAGACCTGTTATTTCCAACCAGCTTGGGTGTCTTTCTCCATTGGTTACACAAAGTACATAATTAATAGATGGGAGTTTCACCCCACTGGTTCGCTACCCGGCCTTACTGCAGGATGGTGTGAAAGGCACTGGGTCAGTGGTGGCAAAACAGAGGTAAATTCCGGAATTAATTTATTCATACGACTTTTACAATCTTTGTTTCATTTAAATTGAAATATATATATATGTATTGGACTTGAACCCCGAAGAACACAAATTGCCTTCCTTGCACGTTCAAAACCCTTCCATTGAGCAGTGTTTGGACATGTTGTTGCGTTGCCCCGGTCAGTTCAGCTCGAACAGGCTATCTCCGTGCCGATCGATCTCCCAGGAGCGACGCAGAGATCTCTCACGTGTATGATGTTATGCTCTTGTCAAAGTGGAGCCGGGACCATGCAGTCTTCCTTCATGTGTTTTGCTGTGTGCGTATGTGAGGGACCTGGCAGAGGTCGCAGGTGTAGTCAGTGGCGTGGTCGAGTCTGTGTTTGTGGTACAAGAGCAGGCTGCGGGTGGTGGCCACAGCGGAGGCGTGCAAGGTGAACGCGATCGGACCTGGAGAGCAGTTGGTCTGCGTCACGGATGGGTGGGGGTTCACTGCCCAGAATACTGTTTGGACCTCGTTTATTTGAACATGTTAAACAGGGTTGTGTACAAGACTGCTTCAACAGCATGAAAATTCCAGAATTTTTCTTCAACGATCTTTAAAATCATTATACTATTTACACCGAAGTATCAATTTGGACACTGCGCAGGGTAACATGTTCTATTAACTCTCCAGTTTATGTTGTGATCTGCCAAGATGAATCTCGTCTTCCACGGATCCTTGTGCATTTTGGGGACGGAGTCAACGAATGGTAAGTGATGGAGTTTATCTGCAACTAACAGTTTTCTTGTTATGAGCGATTTACATGGTTCTATCTTCCTCCGATAGAATGTTTTTCCATACAAATGCAACATCATTATTTGCTTTGCCAATTGGAACAATGACTTATTGTGTTTGAAGCAGTTTTAAATAATTGCGTGTCTCCGGATTGTCTAAAACTATCTTTGGATCATCGATTCAAAAACTTTTCTTTTCAAATCGACAAATCTCTCTTCTTCTTCTCTCTCCGCCTCCTGTAACACCATTTAACCATTCACGTGTTTGGTATTTTGTGCTTATCAACTTGCCCTCTCATCCATTCATGCGGTCGTATTGTTACGAGCTCCGTTGCTTTGTTGTCGCTCCAATTTGGTCCTTATGTTAAATCGTACAAACAATTTTTTGTCTTTCACCATTATCACCTGTGACGGCCCAAGTTATGGATGATGAAAAGACAAAGCAGGGTTCAGAGCTGGTCGCAACTGTTGTTTCCAGGTTCTGGTTTCGACAAGCTGTATGGAAAGCAGCTTTTAACGTAAATTAAAACAATCGTGTATCCCCACCTTAAACGGAGCGTCATAATTCTGTGCATCCCCGGCTTTGCCAGGTGTTCCACTCTGAACCACAAAATCTGGAATCACTCTGCAGAAGGGTACACCATCATATTGTCCTGCAAGCATAACGGTAAAGAGAAACTGACTCGGAGACACTGATAATGGGATGAAAAAAAATAAAATGCAGCGTTAAGGTTTAATCCTGTTGCACAAAGTAAACTACATTGTTGCTTTCATGTTTTTAACGTTGAAAAGAAAATAAGGCCTGCTACCTGTCAGCAGTGTAAGATGCAAGTGCTGTGTTTCGGCATCCTCTTTGGCAATGCCAATTACATGGTCTTTACGAAGTAAAGAAATTCCGGAAGGGAAGTAAGGTTTCCAAATGAATGAGTGGTACACTCCACAGTCTGGTAGTGGTTTAATGGTTCATTTGGCTGGCTTAAGATCTAAAGGTCCTGAGTTGAAGCCCCTGTGGTGCCACATATAACACCAGGTGGGTTGACTCTGCGTGCCAGCATGTCATCCTTCCGAGGTCGACAAAATGAGTACCAGATCTGGGGAAAATCCAGGATTGTACCCCCTAGCCAATGAAACTGCCTCGGCATTCCGATGTGCCTGATGGCACGAAAATAATGGCTATTATTATTATTATTATTATTATTACACTCCAATGTGTGAAATCAACAGAACATTGATCGAAGTAAGCAAACCACCATGGGAAGCAAGGAAGCCGACGCTTCGAGCGTTAATTCTTCATCGTTGTAAAAGAGGGGGAGGAGAATCTTTTTACCCGACGAAGGGTTAATGTCCGAAATGTCAGCTTCTCTTTGCTTCCCATGGTGGTTCGCATATCTTGATCAATGTCTGTTGATTTAATCGATTATTCCATCTGTCTGTCTGCTAATTGACGCTCGCATTCACCAGAAAGACCGTTTCTTCATTCCTCCCAATCTACTTTGGCTTTAAGCTCTTCTATCTTGTTATCTAAATTCCTTTTGTTGGTATGGAATATGTTTTAACATTTCCCTTCCTGTTTTTACAAACCATGTTATCATTTTCAGTTCATCCCATTTTAGCCCTTCCAGCATCTTCTAGCCTCAGAAGCTTTAATTCCTTCCTCAACTCTTACTGCGAACCTTGCTGCCCCCTTTCGGTTTAACATATGCCCATCATTCTGGAAAAAAGTATATTTGCTCTCAAAATGATTCCCATCCATCCATGGGGACCATACTCTGTATAGAGCATTGGTGCTGCCGAAGCAGTCTCCTTGGCTATTGGACACAATCCTGGACGGGTCGCCACTCCGACACAGGATACCAGCATGCTGGCACTCATTTTGCCGACCTCGGAAGGATGACAGGCAGAGTTAACCCCACCTGGTATTAATTCAACAGCTGAGCATGATTTGAACTCAGGACCCTCGGATCCCAAGCCCACCACTCTAACCATTAAGCCACCACCAGACATGAAATGATTCCCATTGCGTACTAAATGCAAAATCTTCCTGCAAACACCATCCTTCCAAATCTATGTTGTTGACGTATCATCACTATACTCGTAAATTATATTCCTTTTCCTATTCTCGGACAAACAGCAGAAAATATTAGCTCGAAACACTTTGCTTTCAAATTGCTGATAATAACTCATCGAAATCTCGTGGACTGCATCACCTTTGTCTGGTGTGGTGGCCGAGGTGAGGCATCCCGACTTGGGCTCGTTCTCGGTGCTATTTCTCCCTCACACAAATTAAGCTGCCACTAGTTCTGTTTTACAGCGGCACGTGAAGGAGAATCATTCCCTCGTGTTGCCATCATGTCCCGCTCGATTCATTTTGGTGTCAACCCTTCCTTATGGAGATACGTGATCACTGCTCTTGATTTCAGTCTTCTCTATTTTCCAAAACACCATTAACTGACTCATGTTGACACTTTTGCATACAAGTCTTACAAACAATAACAAAAGGCTGTTTACAAATAAACCTTTAAGTGATGTTGTTTTTTTTTTGTTTTTGTTTTTGTGAGCTGTTAAATTGATTGGCTCACAAGATATCTTCAGACAGGACAGGCTAAAATTTCTGAACTCCCCTGTATTCTGTGTGCACTGATAAAGAGGAATAGAAAGATAAAATTTTGATGGTTTAAATTTTTTTTAAAATATGCAAAAATGGTTCCAAAAAAGGTTAATTTTCATGAATCTATAATTAGTATGTGGAGCATGGTCGGTTTGTCTGACATCTGCCATAAAGCATAGGAGAGCGACAGAAAACATTTTATACATCTGTTGCTATGAATGTTTACTTTTCTATTTGAAAAAAAAAAAAAACATCAATTTAAATGACATTCGATATAACATGTATTCATATATACAGGAGAGCAACCTTCATTACGAATGTCATTCAAGGAAAGGTGGTTTCACAAATTCCACGCCCGTTAACACGGAACTGCGCAACAGGTTTAAGGAAGATATAGAACCCTCGTATTTACCTGTGCCATGGAAAGTGGAGGTTGTTTGCACGCCTGTCTGTACGTCTGTGAGCAGGGTATCAAAAAGTTATGGACAGATTCGGACGAAACTTGTTGTGCACGTTGGATGTGTGACAAGGGCAAGTTGATTTGATTTTGGGAAAAAAGATTCGGATCCGGATCCTGCCCATCAGTGTGATGCAAAACGTAAACTCTTCAATCTGATGGAGGTGTTGTGCTCCGCCGAGTGCCGTTCTAGTTTCTCAGTCTGCATCAATCTTCCTCCGATTGAAGTCATCCCTTTCTGAATGTTTTTTCTTTTCTATAAGCATGATCTGCATTGTGTCAGTCAGGAAAGTGAAGCTCAAGGAGAGAACTAGTGGAGGACATCATGGGTTAAAAGACTCTTGTAACATTACATAACTAGAATGATACTTGGCAGAATGCATACCTCAGTCAGGCAGAACAGTTTTACGTTTTGTCGCCCACTAATAGGCTGCATCTCCATCCGGACCTTAACCAAAATATAATCAGCTTGTTCTTGTCACCAACCCAACTCGTCCACAAAGTTTCGTTTGAATCCATCCACAACTTTTTCAGATACCGTGCCATATAGCCTTTTTTGGGCCCGTCTCTCAATCGTGAAGATTCACTCAAAAATTCTTGTATCTGGATCTGGATCCTCACCAAAATTGAATTGATCCGTCCTCGTCACACACCCATCCTGTCCACCAAGTTTCGACCGAATCTGTCCATAACTTTATGTGACATCATGCCGTGTCTCATTTTTGGTCCTTCCTCTCAATGGTGAAGAATCGCTTAAAATATTTGGGTATCCGGATCTGGATCTTCACCAAAATTGAATCGATTCATCCTCATCACCCACCCAACCTGTCCACAACTTATTGAGATATCCTGCTCACAGACAGACAAAGGCAGGCAATCAGACAAACAGGTGAAAACATAACCTCCGTCCACCTTTGGTGGCAGAGGTAATAAAATTTAAAAAAAAATTCAGATTCACTCATATCAGCACTCATGCTCATTCAATTTTAGGCTCGTCTGTTGGAATCCAACTTACCATCTAGGCAGCGCTGCACAAACGAACGACAGGCTCGTGGAGCCTCTTTGGCCCAAAGTTCGATGTCAAGTTCTCCAGCAGTAGTTTGCAAAAGAATCTGACAACAATATAGAGTGAGTACAGTGGTCTTATTACATGGTGAGCACAGCGATTCACTATCGTGAGATTCATTAGGAATTCACCGAAAAGAGGTTCAGGAATAATGTTCCGACCGTATGGAATTCACCGATGAGCATTTGATTAATAATTATTTGTCTATGCAAATGTTCTTGCCATATCTTAATTATTATTGCCCCATAACATGGTTTGTGTGGTGGTAGGATAGCCTGGGGGTACGCACACTTGCCTCTGGACCGTCCGTATAGCCTCGGTTGGAATCTCGGGCCAGGTATAAATGACCATCCTAGTGTTTTACAGGCTGGGTGACATACATTGACGTGTGTATTGTTCCCCGGATGGATATTATATTGGTCATTCCATCTGCTAGCATTAGTTCGTTAAAAATTCCCACAGCGCCATTCACAAAGAGTACGCAGGCGAGCTATCTGTCGCCAGTGCCCTGAACAAAATTACTAATTTCTGCCTGGACTGCAAGGATAAAGTAGTTTGGTCTTCTTGGAGGTTCCTTGACACCAGATTATACTGCTTGCCATGTTAGGAGTGTGGTTGCGGTCTGGACAGCAGTTTTCCCACTGTAAGCAAATCACCCAGGTAGGTCACACGTTTCATGTGAACGGCCATCTTGGGGTCGGAAAGCGAACCAACACAAAGCATGATTTACCCAAGATATTCGCAAGAACACTGCCGGAAAATGACACCGGGTAATGATCGAGTTTCACAGGTCCATGAAGTTAGCACCCTTAACCGAATGAAAGTATGGGTTGTAGCATTACAAAAAAAAGGGGGGGGGGGTGAATGAGTAACGGATTGAATTGGGTAGGAACCCGAGCCTTACCAAACCCTAACCCAAGGGCGGACTGAGCAGCTGGGCATTCGGGCTCCGACCAAGGGTGAAAAAGCATCACCAACAAGGAGCCCGTGCTTAAAAAACATAAAACAAAATAAAATAAAAGGTTTACGTTTTCAGAAATAGGAGAGGAAGGCGATTTTAGAACGTGTATATATATATATATATATATATATATATATATATATATGTATAAAACATCATTTATTAATTGAGGGTTGAAAGTCCATTTCAGTTGATTCCCAAAAAAAAATTAAACTGTTAAAAGTAAACATTTTACCTGCCTTAAATAAACAACATTTACCGGTGTGAAAGCTACAGTTTCAAACGACAGAAAATGGTTATGGAACCATAAATGTGCGCTACAAAAAGCTGGGTTTGTATCTTATTTGTGCAAAAAATTATGAACCATCTTCACACCGATTTTTTTTTGCCAATCTTACGGAGAAATAGTGCTGAACGGACGAGGGTGTGAATCGACTCAGTCGTTCCAAATGTCCCGCTATCTCCTATAATTTAGATCATATATGGCAAAAATGACCACTTGTTTTTCCTCGAAAAAAATCTTCAGGTAAGTGACATGGAAAAATAATACTTTTGTCCATTTGTGCATTTTATTATACAGTTTCAGGCCGTTTATCTGGAACATTCCATGATGCATTGGAATGTCGTGTACAGTGACCTGCAAAAGTATTCACCCCCCCCCTCCAAGTCTTCACATTTTGATGCCACCTGAACTTATTACCTCTGCCACCGCAGGTAGAAGGAGATTATGTTTTCACTCCGTCTGTGTGTTTGCTTGTTTGTGTGCAGGATATCTCAAAAGGTTTTGCACAGATTGGGATGAAATTTTGTGGACACATTGTGTGTGTAACGAGGACGAATCGATTCGATTTTGGTGAAGACCCGAATCCAGATCCGGAAGTGAGAAGTTTAAATTCTTAAAGTGATTCTTCACCATTGAAGGCTTGGGCCAAAAACGATCTCTTGCACGACATTTAAAAAATGTATTGGGCCCGATATGTTCCACTGGATCAGGCATTACGTGGCGGAGGTATGCGCTCGCTCTACCGAGTGGCCATTCTCGTTTAATGATAATTTCAAATCAAACTTAATATTGTGCTTCAACTTAAAAATTAAGCTCCCCCTCTTATCTCAGGAGTTTTAAGGTGGAACTCACTTGGTCAGCCAACGAGGCAAACCTGAAGACCAAGAAGCTTTCCAAAGAAGTCAGACATAACGTGGTGGAGAAGCACTGTTCAGGAGAGGGTTATAAGATTTCAAAGTCACTCATTATCCCTTTGAGTACGGTAAAATCCATCCTTAAAAAATGGAAGATGTATCTTACCACCCAGACTCCACCCAGATCAGGTCACCCATCCAAACTCAGCAGCTGGGCAAGCACGAAGCTGATTTGGGATGTCACCGTAAATCCAACAATGACTTTGAAAGATCTGCAAGGCTCTATGTCCAAGATGGGGGTGAGTGTTCATCAATTAACGATATCCCGTTCCCTTCACAAAGTTGGCCTCTATGGACAGGTGGCAAGAAAGAAGCCATTACTGTAAAAGACGCATCTAATAGCTCATATTGAGTTTGCCAAAAAGCAACTTATTGATACTGCAGGCATGTGGAGAAACTTTTTGTGATCTTACTGCAGGCAAAGAAAGAGCTGCAGGCATATGGAGACGAGACAAAAATTTAACTTTGTGGTTGTTATTCAAAGCGTTACGTCTGGTGCAAACCAAACACTCTACACCACCAAATCAACACCATCCCTCCTGTCAATCATGGTTGTGGCAGCATCATGTTATGGAGCTGATTTTCATTAGCATGAACTGTGAAGCTTCTCAGGCGAGAAGGGACAATGGATGATGCAAAGTACAAGAGAATCCTTGATGAAAACCTGCTTGAGGTTTGGCCTATGTTGACCTTTTGGTCCATATTAACCTCAAAATAATTGGCTCGTTGAATTCTGACTTGAATCCATTTGAACATTTATGGTGAACCTTGAAGATTGCAGTCCATCGAAGATCCCCATCAAACTTGGCAGAGCTCGATCAATTTTTACGTGAAGAATGGGCAAAGGTTTCACCATCTCACTGTGCAAAGGTGGGAGAGACTGAACCAAAAAGACTCATTGCAGTCATTGCTGTAAAATGTGCTTCTACCAAGTACTGACTTAAGGGGCTGAATACTTTTACAACCAGTGAATTTTGATTTGTACATGTTTTTTGCAGGTATTCAGGACATGTAACATCCTTCAACTATAACAGTGTTTAGTTTGAGCTCTTCAGTTAGCAATAAAAATTTGGAAAAAAATCGTTTCGACATAATTCGTAATTCATCTAAATGTGGCATTATTGGGAGGGGGTGAATACTTTTGCAGGCCACTGTATGTACTGTACTCTGCAACATGATGTGCACCAGTTTCTGGCTCGTAAATTACAATGCATTTGTTTTTAATTAATGGTCTCATTATTACACTGCATATTTAAGCGCAAATGTTTGGTTTAGCAAACTTTTATTTCGCACAAAGTCTCATTCAAAAATTGTATCCAAGGGCTCAAAGACCCCTTTTAGTCGAAAGCACAGGATACCGTCCATCCATGCCCTAACCCTATTCACATCTTATGTGTTATGTGAATTTGTGTGAACTCCTTTTTTGTAATGGTTCAATCCATACTGTGAATCGGGTAAAGGGTGCTCACGTCACGGACGTGAATTTCTCTCCGATTCATGTGCTCAACACACTGGAAAGGAGGCATATGAAATCATTTTAAGAACTTTCCATAATGATCGAGTTGTTAAGCTCCTAGCAGAGTGCTGAAAACATGTTGCTATAGATTATGTCGGCATTGCTACCAAGAAAGCTTTATAAACTCGAACAGCATGCGTAGAGCGTGTGGTCCCACCTCATGTGCTCATTCTGAACAAAGAAACCATCGTCAACTGAACACGCTACTATTATGGCCCGTATACTCGTATCATCCACGCACCCCATTTTGTCAAAAAGTTTCTTGGCATGGGTTATGAACATCATAAATTTAATTCTTCACTCACATCGGGTCATAGATCAGATATATGAAGTTTCAAATTTTTGGGGATGAAGATTTTAATTCAACCAATTATGGCTGGAATACTTCAGTGATGACGTCATCGTTATGACCATACAAACCGCATGGAAAGTTGATGGCACATGCCAAGTTTCAATTTTTCTCGTTGAGCGGTTTTGGAGAAAATGTCCAATTTTATTTTATTTTAATCCAATATGGCTGCTACACCATGTGACCTATGGCATCAGAGTTTGCAATAAAATATTATCCATGGGGAGTCTCTCCCATGCTTAAAGCTTTGCATTGTTTAGACAAGCGGTTTCAGAGAAAAGCATTTTCAAAGTGAAAATATTGACGGTTTTTTTTGCATTGTTTAGACAAGCGGTTTCAGAGAAAAGCATTTTCAAAGTGAAAATATTGTGACGGTTTTGCAAAACCGTCACTTTCTGAAGGCAATGGCACGCAACATATAGCAGTTCCCGAGACAGTTATTTTGTTGGGGTTTATGGGTCACGATGTGGTGTGGGATTAGGCAGGTTTTCCCCTTCTTTTCTCCTCTTGCTTTTCTGGACACACGAACCTCTCCTTCACTCATGCACGCACACAAAAGATCATAACAAACAGGCAGCTCATTGACATACGCACACCAAAACAATTCAAATCACGCGTCATAACTCAATTGGCAGTTCACTTCGACCTTCACCATACTCGAACCCCAACGCTACAACATTTCACATACCATCATGACTCCTTTATTTATAATTGCCACACCATCAAATCACAACTCAACCTTGATGCCACAACCACAACCACCATGAATCACTATGCCAGAACGCACCGCAATGCTGACGCTACCATCGCCTCAACCATGGTCACCGCTGACGACTGCCACTCCCTTTTGTGACCGACAGGGAACGGGGGAGCACGGCACGCCATTGCTGACGCTCATTGTCTGGACATGCAGAAATCCCACTTGGAGCGCAAGTGTGTGCTCGATTCCATTTGACGTCATGTCGGTATCCCTGACGCTCTCTCTACTCGATAGTGGCCACTGTTGTGTGTCTGGCGCACGTTCGTGGAATATGATCTAAAATACTCAGCACACATCGGAGCTCGACCGCGTGGGAGAGCTCAGAGTGAATGGGGCCATTTCCACTGCCGAACCCTCACATGCATGCCCCCCCCCCAACCAAAGCCAGCTTTACTAATTCGGGCATAAAACTATTAGGATAACAAAATATCATGAGATGATAAAATATCACGAGATGACAGAATGATAACACCCTGTGATGCAAAAACTCAGTGAAATGTCATATATTTGTCGATTTTTGCAATTATCAATCGTAATCCTTTTGGGATTAAAATAATAGTAAAAAAAAATACGACAAATATCGAATTTATTCTACATCTGGCAAGTGGCAGCTCTGCCCGACTCCCGAAGCTTCGACCGCCCTCAAGCACTTTCAAAATGACGTACTTCCGTTGTTGAACGCGTGCTACGCAATCACACGCACAAGCAGAAACACAAATGGCTTATGGTGGGGCAATCGGCAGCACGTTGTGGCGGGGCAAGGAAACCGTGCTGGTCCTTGGGACCTCTGAAGATCCGATCAGAAAGATTCTCAACGACTTGCTGATTGGCTGTTCGTGTTGCCGGATTATGTCTATGGAAGGTCGTATTACTTCTGTGGAAATTGTCCGTGACTTCGGGACTTCATGAGCAGGTATGTTATCACCGGCTTTCAGGGGAGGCTCACGATATTCAATAATTTCTTCCATGGAAACCCATCGGATTCAGACGTGAGAAAAGCAGCAATGATTGTGAAGGTTATGCAGCAAAACGAGCTCCATGAGGTTTTAGCACAGCCATACAGAGCTGCAACTATTCTAGCGACAACAATTGCAGCCACAACATGGACAGCAGAGAGATCCTTCAGTACATCAAGATGCGTGAAAACATATCTCCGCACTGTGAGGGGACAAGAACGCCTCGAGAATATCGCTGTCGTCACCATCGAACGTGCCTCTTGTGAACTGAACAATCAAAAATGACATGGAAAGGATTATTGACATATTTGGTCACAGGAAGAATAGGTCATCTTCCTCCTTCAAGAGGATCAATCCCTTTTGCTCATTCTTCTTGATAAAATTTTATGACTTTAATCATTCATGTGACTCGAGTGATTTTGTTTTTTTTTTTGGACTTGCTTGGGTGAGTACATCTGCATGCCAGTGAAGTGTATATTTCGGCAACGTCGTCATCATAGCGACAGACAAATCTGTCGCTGCCCCCTTAAAAAAATTGGCTCGTACGCCCATGCTCACATGGGTGGAGCCGGCGCCAAGTTTCGTCTGCACACCAATGGGGGTGCTGGAAAACATCTATCGTTCCACATGGTCCGATGCCCAACTCCTCCCCCACCAGGGGATTATATAAGCGCCGTGCGTTCCGCACAGGCACGTTCTGTGCGTTCCGCAGGCGTTCCTAAAGGTTCTCAGCGTTCTGCATACTTGAGGTGTTCGTGAAGGTTCTGAGCTTCACTGTGCATTATTGGGCATTCTGTGCGTTCTTGGACTGATTCTTGGTTGGTGGACAACGAATGGAGCTTGACGGAGCGGTGGAACGGAGCGAACGGGCCAGAACACATTGGAGCACTGGACGAACGAAGGAACCAGGCGCCAGGCTGAGCACATTTATTAGAGCATTAGCAGTTACCCGTAACGACTTCCTTACACTTCATTAAGCCTATCTTCTCTCACATGCTTTTCTTTCCTTTCCGTCTTGTCTATTGTGGATGCAAGTTCATAAAAAAAAAGCATCAGCAATTACCTGGGCCCACTGATCCACATGTTAGCTTCCTCTCTGCACATCACTCGCCAATCACCACACCCCCATCTTGCACCTCCTCTGACAACGCACCTTAAACACCCTCAGTTTTCCCCCTCCTCAGCGAATGGGTTTGCGCAGGTCCGTCGACAGCACCTGGTAATTAAGAGGTTGCAAACACCTCGCACTTTCCTTATCTTTCTGTGTTACCTACCTTTGTTCAGGAGTGTTTCTGATGACGCCTGTCGTGTTAGCATAGATAAGCCTGTTGAAGTATTCGATTGGTTTCGCGCTGCACCTTGTCTTTCTTTTGTATACTGTACAACTGTTTTCTTTTACTGCACCTCACCAATCCTTGATTCTTCCAATCCTTCCTTCCAATCACCCTGCTGCACATATCTTCTTGTATTAAAACCCTTGCTTGCTTGTTACACAAACCTTTCCTCGCCCTTTCTTGTAATAACTTGCTTGCATTGTAAATGTACCCAGTTCACAGCGTCTTTTCCTCCAATTGTCCAGCATAGTCCACACGTAGTGTTCGCCAGGAAGTACTACCCACTGATCAGCTCCACACATTAGCCAGTGGGTACTTGGCAGCTCCGCTTGGCTGCACCTGATCAGGTAAGATAAGACAAGTATGCATTGAGGGCGTGAGCCCGTCCAAAGGTAAGGTAACATGTGAAGTCGTGATAACCCTGCCAGGATTGGCAGTACCAATCGGGGTTTGTGGTTGATCCACGACCAGCAGAGCTATCCGCGGCTCGTGGCCTCAGGACCGGATGTTCTGGAGGAACTCGACTGCTTCACCTCATGGTGAACCTCAAACCCTGGCCCGTAACAATGCAGAGATGTGCTCTCGTGCTCTCTCTGTCTCTGTCTCTGTCTCTCTGTCTCTCTGTCTCTGTGTCTCTGTCTCTCTGTCTCTGTCTCTCTGTGTCTCTCTCTCTCTCTGTCTCTGTCTCTGTCTCTCTGTGTCTCTCTCTCTCTCTCTCTCTCTCTCTCTCTCTCTCTCTCTCTCTCTCTCTCTCTCTCTCTCTCTCTCTCTCTCTCTCTCTCTCTCTCTCTCTCTCTCTCTCTCTCTCTCTCTCTCTCTCTCTCTCTCTCTCTCTCTCTCTCTCTGTCTCTCTCTCTGTCTCTCTCTCTCTGTCTCTCTCTCTGTCTCTCTCTCTGTCTCTCTCTCTCTCTGTGTCTCTCTCTCTCTCTCTCTCTCTCTCTGTGTCTCTCTCTCTCTTTTTCTCTCTCTCACACACACACACTCTCACCAATAGTCTCGCATCTCCTTCGTGGGGATAATAACATAAACTACATTGTGATTGTGACTCGATAACAATAATTACAAGTTTGATGATCAAATTACCACAAACTTACCTTCCCACTCGTGGTCGGTTCGCTGATGTAGATGTTGCTCATGTTGTGTACTGTTACCTCTCACGACAGTTACCCACCTACCTGTGCAAGCAAAATACCTGATTGGTGATTCATTTTATGCGGATTTTAATATATATTTTAAACAAATAACAAAACCCACAATGACAAAGGGTAAAAATGAATGTCGGGTCCGGCCGATTAAAAGTACAGACAAACGCATTCGGGTTCCACATTCCACGTAATTCCTCCTTTCTGACGTTCGTCTCAGGAATAACAAACGATGAACGACAGTTATATATTTTTTTTTTCGGAAAAATATAATCCGTTCATTATAAATCAGCCACGAACTCCAGAAATGTGTACCTCGTTCGGATCATGGCTTCTGGACTTGTTGTTCGTGAGATGGACGTGCTCAAAATGGACGCGGAAGTGCACAAACGTGCAAATTGCGAGCGAAGAACAAGTACGGGAGCTACTGTTGCGACCTGTGCCGTCATGGCCGCCATGCACTGCACCAAAATGAAAATTTACAAACTTGAGGTTCTTGTACCGAAGTCATCAATGAAGCTTCAACGACGCCGACGATAACAAAAATATTAATTGAAACGATAACAGAAATAGATTTAGCCCAACCCCCCACCGCCAAAAAAGACAAAAACAATAGTAACATGAACGATGGAGTAATGAAAGGAACCACCAGATATTACTTCCGGGTGTTCGATGACGTATTTCCGGTTTGCGTAAACCCGATTATCGAATCTTCTTCGTTTTGCCGTTTTGAAGTGTTCTCCGGTTTTGCATTGGAAAATCAACTTCTTGGTTCATCTTAACTCGGCACGGTACGAACTTTTCACCTTGGTTTCAATGCTTTTTATTCATAGGTTCGAATCATAGCTTTTCACAAAAGTATTTCTCTGTATTCGTCTTGCATATTTGCATGATATTTTCCCCTTTTCCTCATGGACGTTTCCTTTCACACACTTCTTATGGACGTTGATGCTCGCCTCTTGGGAAGTGAATGCAGAAGAGTAGCGCAATGGAGGCACCCTTTGTTTAATTGTCTCCTCGCTCCAGCGTGTGGGCGCCTAGTAACGGTCGACGCCGGAAGTTGTCCGGTCGTCCCGTGCCGGTCTCGTCCCGAACCCAAGGGGCCAACCCATGTTTCGCGTCCACTAACATCACAACATGTAAACTGTGCGCCAGTTTAGGAATCGGTGGTTAATGACACCATTGTAATGTTCGTGTCACAGTACATTTTTGTTCCAACTGTGTCCAGTAACCAAGGAGACCGCTTGGGCAGCACCAACGCTCTGCACAGAGTGTGGTCCCGATGGATGGATGGATATACACAGGTGATCATGCACACACATGCTGCCCAAGAAGAGAGTGACGAAGCGACCCTGGTGGGACTCAACCAGGTGCACAGAGCGATGAGTGTAGAACGAGCTGAGCACGTGAAATGCTCAACTGACGACCAGGTTCAATTTGTAAACAAATAAAACGTGAACACAACAATTCTGACAAAAGTATCCCAACCTCACGTTGCAAGGGTTTTCTAAAAACAGGTGCGAATCGAAGATGCCACACAGGAAAATGAAATGGTAACAAATGCAGCCCCAACAATTGCAAAATATATATATATATATATATATATATATATATATATATATATATATATATATATATATATATATATATAAATAACAAATATACACCAACAACTGAGAGAAAGAACGCCTGAAGAGCAGGAAAATACAGAAAACTAGAAGGGCGCTCGGAAGAGCGCATACCTCCGCCACGTAATGCCTGCTCCACGAGAACATATCGGGCCCAATACATTTTTTATATATCATGTTGTATATTGTTTTTGCCTCTATCTCTCAATGGTGAAGAATCGCTTGAAATAATTAAATAATTGTCGTATCGAGATCCGGATTCGGATCTTCAGCAAAATCGAACCATTTCGTCGTGGTCACACACCCGACCTGTCCACCAAGTTTCATCCGAATCCGCCCACGACTTTTTGAGACATCATAGTAGATGATAAATGTAAATTCTGGGACTCCCATTCAAATGAATGGGGGGAAAGGGAAAAACTTTCTGACTCAAGCCCCAAAAGCCCAAAATAGGAGACTGATTTTTCTCCCCATCTTTCCCTCCCATACAAGCAAATGTAAAATTGAGACTGATTTTCTCCCCACCTATCCCCTTCCCTCCCATACAAGCAAATGTAAAATTGAGACTATGAAAGATTGAGATTTACTGATTAAAGCACTTCTTCTCCCCAACATAATCACAGTCCTTTTATATTTTAATTCCACTCAAAGAGCGAACCAACAAATATTTGCCCATGTTCTACTTCAGGGAATAACGTCATTTTCTTATAACATTCATTTCCATCGAGTATATTCACAAAGAATAACTTGGAACTTGGTTTAAGTGTCTTTGTTGAGCAGAAATGAAATGATAAACTTCTCTGAATGCTCTTGTTTTGACCACCTCCTGAGCCACATATCATTTTGAGATTGGAGTAAATTGTTTTTCCATTGTTCAATTGATAACCATCAAAGTTTTCAGTCCATTCAAGGATATTTGTTTTTTTTCTTTACATCCTCCAATCTACTTGTAATTAAATTTATCCCCTATTTGTTTTATCTACCTTCACCCCAGTTATTTCTTCAATAAGACTTATTTGATATTTCTGACATTCTTTATGTTTTCCATTTAAATACCAAGGCTGATTACATCTCCACTCTTTGGTTTGGTTATTGCTTGGTTCTATCATCTATAAGTCAGTAAAAAGATGACGGAAGCCTGTTAAAATTCCCAACCCAATATCTTAACACTTATACTTATAACCATAAGGGAGACTATTGATTCCATTCTCTAAAAAATATATTTTATCATCAAAAGCTCCTCATGCTTTCTTATTTATCTCTTCTGTGTGTAATTGATGTTTATAACTTCATTCTTATTGTATTCATTTTTCTGTACTCTTCCTTCTTGAAGATTAAACAGTTGTAATAATGTTTAAAGTATATTGTTTCCTTGATTATATTTTTCTTTATTCCCTTTAGCTTCTTATCACACCTTTCAATGTTATTATTATCAATATACGTGAAAGCATAAGACTGATCTCAATCCTATAAATTCACTCATGACCTTCCCACCCAATTCATCTTCAAACTTACCAATAACCTTTTTATTCTTTTATGAAAACAACACATCACCTGACTTATAATTACTTGAATCATATATATTGTTGCGGATTCGCGCCCGCCGGCGTGCTGACGGCCACGTAACTCGAATCGCGGCACGTCGCCCACCGGACAGACAATCCAGTCGTGACCCTCTCGGACTAACGCCGGGAACCAGTCACGGGTGGACCTTTCGGTCTCACCGCGATCGAGCCAATCAGCCCCCGCGTGGGATAGGGTTGCTCGCCAAATTCGACCTACCTAAGTACCCACACGGAGGGTAGACCGGGCGGTCGCACCTCGCCGCAGGTCGACTTCGGACACGGGCCACTTAAGCGACCCGTTCCGTACTATCGGGATAACCGAGCGGTGTTATTCGTCGACCTCGACGGTTCGATTAATTATCGGGCGTATTCAGCCCACTACCAACCCTTTACGTGAAGCAAGATGAGGATTCAATGAAAGAAATGACGAAAGCGGGAAACAGTTCAACACAAAGCACATTTATTCGCGATGAACGGAAAGCACACATATTCAATTCCACCAAAAGCACACAGAAAAGAAAAACACAATGCAATTTACACAAAAAGCAAATGCGACAATGCAGATCTAATACTGATTACGCGAGCACACGGCAACACTTATACAATTTTACTTCACAGACGGCGCCGACAACACATACCCAAAACCAAGGAAAAGAATACCCTCAAGGATGAGGCGGGCCTGAGGCCGAGACCGGGTCGGGCCTACCCGTCTGGTGATGAGACGCGGAGCGGCGATGGTGCCTCAACTCCGCGGGCCTCGCGGGCAGTGTCTGGTAGGGGGTGGGAAAGGGGCCCCCTTGGTCGCACTATCTCAGCGCGGGGGGAAACAGGAGGGGGTTGCTGATGCTCGGGGTATAGAGGATTCCTACTCTGCCTCGAGTCCCGCGACGAGCGTCTCCACCTCGGCCAGGTCGCGCTGTCGGCCTCCCTGGGGTGCAGCTCCCTGCACGACGCGAGCACCCCCTCGTCTGCCCTCGCCGCCTCTCCACAGCTCCGTCCCCTCCGCTCCGACTCCAACGCACACGACGACGACCAGCTCCTTCTTGCCAACTCCACCGCCCGCGAAGTCTTAACTCTCTATCCTCTTTGACTGACGAACACGGTCGCTTATATAAGCCCCGTGGCTTCGCTCTCTCATCTTTGACCCCCTCCCTTCGACCTTTCACCTCGCTCCCCATTGGCCCGAGAAAAAGTGGGCGTGAATGCTTTTGGATCCATAAATTTGCATATATCGATCGCCCTCCAACGCCCTGGGGGCGGGGCCAAATCGCCCCTCGCTCACCGATTGGACGGAACAAAAGTGGGCGTGTGTCGTTTTTGATCCGTTTTTGAAGTGGAAAATCCGTGGTTTTGTACACGCTGTTCGGCGCGCACCCTGCACGAGTCCAACACCGGTACCCACAAGCGGCGCAAGAACGGTGGCGATGCGACGGTTGCGAGGTGTGACGTGAAGCGGCGCCGCGGTGGGTGGTTGATGTTGTGGTTGTAACAATGGCGGTTGGTCCAAATTAAAGATAGTAAAAGAAAAACGGCTATCCTGAAGAGTCGCAGCACGCATAAATGACATGTATTCCCACTAGACAACGGGTTTGGGCCTAACTACACATGTACTTACCGAGATATCTCACCTAAGGGACCTGAATGGTGGTTTGCGAATTTGGTAACCACAACACTACCCCCTCCCCTTTTTACAGACTTGTCCCGAGTCGTCAAATTTTCGTGTGCCATCATGTGTAGTTTTCCCCTAGTACATTTTACCTACGGATCCCTGAGTGCGACATTCATGCGGTATTCGTGTCCCCAAAATAAATAACCTGAGGGCTGCGTAACTACCTAAACAAACTCACTCACACGGACGACTTA
The DNA here is from genome assembly GCF_056783735.1 of Eptatretus burgeri. Taxonomy (NCBI): domain Eukaryota; kingdom Metazoa; phylum Chordata; class Myxini; order Myxiniformes; family Myxinidae; genus Eptatretus; species Eptatretus burgeri. Next base: position 91,560,089 of record NC_140965.1, read on the forward strand.
AATAAAATTGCCGGCGCTAAGACAAACATGCCGGGGGCGCACTCATATTTACAGTACATCTTACCCTTAACTTACAAATTTTACACTAAACCATGGCCCAGGATCATTGAACTCTGCAAAAAGAAAGCAGTTAGCAGGGAGCCAGGCTGCCCGCATGCAGTCTCTGGCTCAAACAATGCAGGTGACAGGGAACGTGGCTGGCTGCTCACACGCAGTCCAAGGCCTTCCTTTTTGAACTGAACGCAGTGAACCACAACGGTGCATGGGCTGCACAAACGCAGTCTCCGTGCCAGCTCAAGTGGCACACGCAATGAACACAACGAATGGATGGATGAACACAACACGGTGCACGGGCCGCCACTGCAGGCCCGTGTTGTAGCTGCCAACAGGGCAGTTCTCGCAGCTTGCAAACTGTTGCCTTGCGGATCCTGGCGCACATGGAAATGAACAGGGGGGGCAAACCAAAAATTGAACGGGGCTGGTGAACGTGGGCAGTGGGCATGGCATAGGCAGCAGGCAAACACAGCCTGCAGAAGAAGGCCGCTGCAGGCAAACACAGCCGGCAGATGAACTGGCCGGCACAGGCCTTGAAGGAAAACAGCCAGCCGGCAGGTGAAGTGGGCCGGCACAGGCCTTGAAGAAAAACAGCCAGCAGATGAACTGGCCGGCACAGGCCTTGCAGTAACACAGCCAGCAGATGAAGCTGGCCAGCTTTTGCCGTTCAGTGGAGGTTGGTGGAGGGAGTGCGGTGGTGCTGGCCACTTGGAAGGCGGGCTCGGACCTACCTCCCTGTCTCCCTCCCACCTATCGCCTTTGCCTGTCACTGTACATACCCACTCCCTTAATTTGTCAAACCCCAATTTAGCCCCAACTTTTTTTTTTTCTTTTTTTTTTTTTACTCCCCCACTATAAATCGTCCCCTAACCCCCTTTATCGTCCTTGTTCGGCTAACCTATTCTGTCACCTAGCCTACTCCCAACCCCTGCGTTCCCTTCCCGGAGGGGAATAAGGGAGAGCTAACGTCCTGTGTTGAGGCCCAACGAAGCCTCAGAATGGCCTCCCCAGAGTTCGGCGATCTTAACACCAAGTGGGTCCAGCGGCCCACAACGACAGCGAGGGGATGGATGGTGCGGAGGGGTACATCTCCTAATCTACCCTATCCATTTAACTGCTAAACTACCCCGGGGCTTTCAACAAGCGCCTCTCGCTTAAACCATTGGTTCTATAAACCCAGATTCCCGTCGCCTGTGTTGGTGTCCTTACAATTTCGGGCCTCGCCCCCCAATTTTCTCTCCGTGCCCTCACACGGTCTCATGGCTGGGACACGTGGCTCCCTTTGGCAGGCACGACCCTCTGCCGAATCTCCCGCTATGGCACCCCCGGGCACTACACTGCCTCCGAGCCTACCAGCTCCCTAACACCGGGAGAGTGCCCCCATGGCACCTCCCTGAAACGCACACGTGGCAGGCTGGCTTCCCAGGCCCCTTTCCGAGGGTCACCCTTGCCCACAACACTGCCCACGCGGCTAATGGCGCCCTGGGCCCCCGCACCAAGCAGGCGCACCCGTGCCCACTACGCTATCCCGGCCCCCCATGGGCCCTTGGCCTACCACGGCCGACTAGCCTGGTGCCCGGGGTACCCACTCAGCGATACTCACCTTTCGCAGCCACGCTCCCAAGCCCGTCAACAGGGCTCCTGCACCCCTCCAAATGGGTCTCGAGCCTACTTTCCCACCAACAACAAAACGACCTCCATTTTTCAATTTGACTAACCCAGCTAACTCACTCTACACTGACCCCGGGGTCCCTTGGGCGGGAGTCACTCCTCCCCCCAATCACTCATCGCACCATGCATTCCCCATTCGCTCCATACACACAGACTCGCTGGCCTCACTCACTCAACATGTACACGTACTCACCTCACAACCCACAACTCTTCAACACACACACCGCTGAACTCTGCCATCCTCCTAACTACATCCCCTAACTAACTCGTGCTCCCACGTCATCCCTTAAACTACAGCACGTTCCTTTTAACACTACGTAGCTAAACTACGTCCCCTCTACACACTCACAAGTCTGTCCATGTCCTCATATGTCCCAAAAATCACTTTCCCAACCTAAATCTCGCTATCATCCCTCTAACTAATCCATTCCACGGACTCCATGAGGACTTACCCCTGCCCCATGAAGTCGGTCTAACTAAGCTAACCCTTCCCCCTAACTAGTTTCCATCCTGTGCCCAGGTAAGGGGGTCTTCCACCCCTTGCCCAGGAATCCTGTGCACCCGAAAGTGAGGCTTGCTTTTTTTTTTTTTCCATGCGCATCACCAGCGCGGCAACTCAGAGCTCGCGCACTTTGCACCTGCCCGTGACGTCATGCAGCTGCACGTGTTCCTCGTCCCTCCCTGGACGGTACCATCCGGCAGAGACACCCCTCCTGCCGGACCCCAACCCCACGTGCAGCCATGGCGTCACCGTGCGCATAAAAAAACACAAGCCCCACGTCTCGAGGGGTTCCCCACGCGAACACATGTGCTTTGCCCGTTGGAGCTTAACACACACGATCGCGTGGAGAACCCGTCCGGTCCAAATCCGTTTGCCTGCCCAAACTCTGTCCGTCCGCGGGATCGGCAAATCCACCGCTGGCGTTTCCGGACCGGGACTTCACCCTCGCAAGCGAGCACGCGGTGGTCTCGTGCGTTGCACAGCACGAACCGCGTGCTCACTGCTGGGTGAACCCGGCACGGTCCCCGAAACAACCACAGCCGCCCCTCGGCTTTCTTTTCTCACATGTCGCCGCCGTCGCCTCCATTCAACCCACACACACCTGCGTGTAACGACGCACACACTCCACCCCACCACATTCACCCCGGGAGACGCGGCTGCGTGCTCCCGCATGCCAACCGACATCTCCCTCACATACCGCTCTCCCACACACACGGTCTCCCTTACATAACCCATACCACTCACACGTGGTGCTCCATTCACTCGTGCCTCACTCACACACGCGGGGGCACTCAACCGCGGTGCCTCATCCACACACCGTGCCTCACTCATACACGCGGGGCACTCAACCGCGGTGCCTCATCCACACACGCGGGGGCACTCAACCGCGGTGTCTCATCCATTCTCCGTGCCTCACTCATACACGGTGCCTCATCCACACACGGCGTGCTGGGAAGCACGTACTCTGGCACCATCGCCACCACACCACTCACACACGGGGTCGCTTCCACACACGGGGACGCACTCACACCTTGCACCACACACACAGGGACAACCACACTGGGGATTTGTGTCCCCACAAGGGTCTCCGGGGCCTCTATACCCCCCAAGCTCTCCAAGCACCCGTCCACAGCACTCGTCCCCTCAACCTCGCAAAGCACGACCGAACTCACCTGGTCGTGACTTGCCTCAAGGGGGCATCCTCCCTCCCCTCGTTCCTGGAGGAGGCCATCCAGGTGCTCGCACTGGGTCCCTACACGCTCCGCGAGCTCACCCCCATTATCCTCCACTACCTCCGTGTGTGTGTGTGCGTCACTTACCCCGTCTTCATCGTGTAGTCTTCCCTCTATCGTTCCCATCTCCCGTGTCTCTGCCAACTCTTCACCCTTTACCTCTCTTGTCTCAACTATTATTTCCGTTGTCGTCATTTCGTGTCTCGTCTCACACGTTTTGGTCTCCCCATTTAATTTTTCCCTTTTGGTCACCGTCGATTCCTCTGTCACGACCCTCGCCCAACACGCCCCCCGAATTATTTTTTTACCCGCCTCCACCGCGGGCCTGTCAGCCGTTGCACCCCCTTCCAGCTCGTTTGCTCCTACACGTGGAGTCGCCATTTCTATCTCCCTGGTCACGGCCTTCATGCCCGCCTGCAGGCATCGGCCCATGTTCTGCGTCTCACCCCGTAGCTTTTTCATTTCCTCCTTCATGTTTGTTTCCATTCCGTTCATTTGTTGTGTATTCGCATCCATCGTCGTTTTCACTTCATTCATTTGCTTGTTCATGTCTTTCATTTCGTTTTTCATTTCATTTGTATTTGTATCCATCTTTTCTGTCATTGCCGCCAGCATGGCGCATAACTGGGCCATGTCGGATGCACTCAGCTGAGCCGTTTCGGCAAGGGTTGGGGAAGGGTTTTGGTGGAGAGGGGGGGGGGGGAGGTGTCATACACCGCGGCTGCTGCCGCACCCATTTCGGGCTCTGGGTTCAGTTGGGCGAGTTCGTGTTCCTGCACAATCAACATTTCCTGCACGGGGATTCCATCCTGGACCATGGATTCTACACATTCTACATCCATTTCTAATACCCCCGGCTCCCGCTCGCCTTGAGACGCCATCTTGCTTCTCGTGAAGGGTTAATTTCGCTCGCTCGTAATTTGGAGGGAATCGGGGGTCGCTTCTCTCACCCCTGGACCGATTCCCGTGAATTTAATTGGAGACAGGAGAGCCCGTTTTCCTGTTCTCCGATACCAGTGCCGCGAGGATGGCGATGAATTTGTATCGCATGACCTGACACCAGTGTTGCGGATTCGCGCCCGCCGGCGTGCTGACGGCCACGTAACTCGAATCGCGGCACGTCGCCCACCGGACGGACAATCCAGTCGTGACCCTCTCGGACTAACGCCGGGAACCAGTCACGGGTGGACGTTTCGGTCTCACCGCGATCGAGCCAATCAGCCCCCGCGTGGGATAGGGTTGCTCGCCAAATTCGACCTACCTAAGTACCCACACGGAGGGTAGACCGGGCGGTCGCACCTCGCCGCAGGTCGACTTCGGACACGGGCCACTTAAGCGACCCGTTCCGTACTATCGGGATAACCGAGCGGTGTTATTCGTCGACCTCGACGGTTCGATTAATTATCGGGCGTATTCAGCCCACTACCAACCCTTTACATGAAGCAAGATGAGGATTCAATGAAAGAAATGACGAAGCGAAGCGGGAAACAGTTCAACACAAAGCACATTTATTCGCGATGAACAGAAAGCACACATATTCAATTCCACCAAAAGCACACAGAAAAGAAAAACACAATGCAATTTACACAAAAAGCAAATGCGACAATGCAGATCTAATACCGATTACGCGAGCACACGGCAACACTTATACAATTTTACTTCACAGACGGCGCCGACAACACATACCCAAAACCAAGGAAAAGAATACCCTCAAGGATGAGGCGGGCCTGAGGCCGAGACCGGGTCGGGCCTACCCGTCTGGTGATGAGACGCGGAGCGGCGATGGTGCCTCAACTCCGCGGGCCTCGCGGGCAGTGTCTGGTAGGGGGTGGGAAAGGGGCCCCCTTGGTCGCACTATCTCAGCGCGGGGGAAACAGGAGGGGGTTGCTGATGCTCGGGGTATAGAGGATTCCTACTCTGCCTCGAGTCCCGCGACGAGCGTCTCCACCTCGGCCAGGTCGCGCTGTCGGCCTCCCTGGGGTGCAGCTCCCTGCACGACGCGAGCACCCCCTCGTCTGCCCTCGCCGCCTCTCCACAGCTCCGTCCCCTCCGCTCCGACTCCAACGCACACGACGACGACCAGCTCCTTCTTGCCAACTCCACCGCCCGCGAAGTCTTAACTCTCTATCCTCTTTGACTGACGAACGCGGTCGCTTATATAAGCCCCGTGGCTTCGCTCTCTCATCTTTGACCCCCTCCCTTCGACCTTTCACCTCGCTCCCCATTGGCCCGAGAAAAAGTGGGCGTGAATGCTTTTGGATCCATAAATTTGCATATATCGATCGCCCTCCAACGCCCTGGGGGCGGGGCCAAATCGCCCCTCGCTCACCGATTGGACGGAACAAAAGTGGGCGTGTGTCGTTTTTGATCCGTTTTTGAAGTGGAAAATCCGTGGTTTTGTACACGCTGTTCGGCGCGCGCCCTGCACGAGTCCAACACCGGTACCCACAAGCGGCGCAAGAACGGTGGCGATGCGACGGTTGCGAGGTGTGACGTGAAGCGGCGCCGCGGTGGGTGGTTGATGTTGTGGTTGTAACAATGGCGGTTGGTCCAAATTAAAGATAGTAAAAGAAAAACGGCTATCCTGAAGAGTCGCAGCACGCATAAATGACATGTATTCCCACTAGACAACGGGTTTGGGCCTAACTACACATGTACTTACCGAGATATCTCACCTAAGGGACCTGAATGGTGGTTTGCGAATTTGGTAACCACAACAATATTAATCATATCCTCATATACATCACTTGTCGAATTTCTAATATAAAACTGTGTCCATATATAACAATGACACATTATCCTTATACTTTGATTTTAAATTATTATAGTAATAGTCATACATTAATGACTTTGACAAGTCAAGAATTGTTGTTCCTATATAAATAGGTTTATCCATTTCAATACTCTCTTTTATCAAATGAATAGCACAAAAGTTTTCTGAAAACACCTCCACTCGCTCAAAACTTGGTCTATTAATTAACTTTGAAGCCTGTTTCCAAGATGTAGCAAGTCTTATGTTTTGTCGATTCCTATCATTTTCCACTCTTTCCAAATACAGCATTATTCATCTATCTATAATTCCAGGTGTGTGTGTGTGTGTGTGTGTGCGTGTGCGTGTGTGCGTGTGTGCGTGTGTGCGTGTGTGCGTGCGTGCGTGCGTGCGTGCGTGCGTGCGTGCGTGCGTGCGTGCGTGCGTGCGTGCGTGTTTGACTGCTGTTTCTTGACAACCTCTGGTCTGATCTAATTGAAACTTGCCAGGTCTATTGCTGGGGACCTGAGGATGTGCCTTTTCAAGGTTTGATATTAATCGGACAAGTGCTTCCCAAGTTATGGCCATTTATTTACCAAACCAATGGCAAGACACGTTGTTCCGTGGGCGTGGCCGATGGGGAAGGGAAGCACAGCCACGTTCGCCATTACGGGTTACAACGTACGGGCTTCCGGAGAGTGATGACTTCATGTATTCTCATAATTTCTCGATTTCTTATGCACATTTATAGATAAACACAATAGCCCAAGTTATGATCGTTTTCATATTAGACGGTGTATAAATTTCGGGAACATCAGAGTGCTGGTATGTTCCGAACCAGGAAGTAAATTTTTTTCTCTCTCTTCTCTTCTCTTTTTGTTTTTCCTTGCCACGACATTGCGAAAAGGTAAAATACATTGGCACTAATTGAATAATTGGGTATTAAAAATAAATTGCGAATAATCGTAACTGCGAATAATATCGAACTTCCGGGTCACACACGTACGGGCACGCGAGAGCGAAGAAACGGCCTGTGTGATTTATTTATTTATTATTATTATTATTATTATTATTATTATTATTATTATTATTTTTTGTTGTTTTATTTTTTTACGGGCACGTACTCGTTAATTTATAAAAGTCCTTCTCAAAATCTGTTTTTGCTTCTGTTCTCCTTTTTGTATTAAAATCAATATACTTCTTTAACGAATGACTTTAAATTTCAAAATCCGATGAATTTTCCTCACTCTCAATCCAGCAGATAAAATAATATTGTCTCAAGTTCCTTTGATGCAAAACATAACTTTCTTTGTCATTTAATGTAGGAAGTAGTTTTTCTGTCAATTTACCCTTTATATTAAATGACTGTTGGTAATCACTTGACCATTCTTTTCTTGGACTTTTTTATCAGGGACATAAGGTAGGTCTTTATGATTGTTATGAAGTTCTTCTGGATATTTAAAATCAACCTCAAAATAATATCCAACTTCAGTTTCATCCAATTCTTTATGGGAGGAGACAACAATGTCTTGTAAAACTTTTTCATAATGTTTTTCTTCAACCCATTTAAGTTTTCCATAAGGTAAAGATTGAGACACAGCCCACCATACAAATTGTAAGCATCATAATACATCAGGTAAGAGTTGTCCTCATTCTTATTATAATCAGGAAGATATTTGTTACTTGCTTGAGCATATCTCTTGGCACATACTTGAGATATTCCTCCTCTTTTAGCCTTCTCTATCATTAAAAGCATATCTATAATCTATATCACTGATTAATTCCAAATTCTGTTTTATCATTTTTAACATAGCACTCCATGCCAAACCCGAGGCTGTGTAATAGTGAGCGGGGTCTTATCCATAAGAATTTTTATTATGACAGACTGTTCTAAAAGTTTCAAACACATCATTCAATAACAATACATCAGTTTTAAGATACAAATCATGATATTCTTCAAGATTCTTGACATTAAACTTCTCCCAAACCTTTTTAGCTTGTGTAATCTCTATCGGAAATACGAGTTTTATTCAATTTGCGATAGAAACTTTCCCTTGAAGGAAGTTGTGTTTCTTTAAACTTCTCAAATGAATCCATGTCGTCATACAGATATATTCCCTTTTGTGAAAAGACATCAATCTCTTCTTGATTTGAAAAATGTGATTTAAGATTTGGAAAGTTTTTAATATTTGATGCTAAGTTAGATAATGGACTTGTCATAAACCTGTATGTGTCAAGAAATCTGATATGTGTTATGGGGGGTGTATGAATTGTTTTTGTGAATGAGATGTATTTTTGATCTGTGTTAGGAATGGCAGAAATATTTCCAGATGTCTTTGAAAGTTCATTTATAAATAGATGTGTGTGATAGTGAGCATTGTTGTGAAGCAAGACAGGAATAACATTTGGGGGCTTGTAATTAAGATTACAATGGGAATGAGCTGGACCTCTATATTGTTGCGAATTCGCGCCCGCCGGCGTGCGAGCGGCCACGTAACTCGAATCGCGGCACGTCGCCCACCGGATGGACAATTCCGTCGTGACCCTCTCGGACTAACGCCGGGAACTAGTCACGGGTGGGCCTTTCGGCCTCACCACGATCGTGCCAATCGGCCCCCCGCGTGGGATAGGGTTGTTCGCCAAATTCGACCTACCTAAATACCCACACGGAGGGTAGACCGGGCGATCGCACCTCGCCGCAGGTCGACTTCGGACACGGGCCACTTTAAGCGACCCGTTCCGTACTATCGGGATAACCGAGCGGTGTTATCGTCAACCTCGACGGTTCCGATTAATTATCGGGCGTATTTAGCCCACTACCAACCCTTTACATGAAGTAAGATGGAGATTCAATTAAAGAAAAGACGAAGCGAAACGGGAAAAACAGTTCAACATAATTCACATTTATTCCGCGGCACACGGATAGCACACATATACAATTACAACAATTATGCACCAAAAGCAAATGTAAAAGAAACACAACAATTATGCACCAAAAGCAATTGCAACAAAAGAAACACAATGCAGATCTACTACCGACTACGCGAGCACACGGCAACACTTACACAGTTTTACTTTACAGATGGCGCCGACAACACATATACTCCAAAGCAAAAGAAAAAGGGCCACCCTCAAATACAAGGGGGTAGACGGGGCCTGGGGCGCGAGACCGGGTCAAGCCTACCCGTTTTGTGATGAGCCGCAAATGTCGCGGCGGTGCCCCGACTCCGCGCTCCTCCACGGGTTTCGTTGGCACTGCTTGGAATGGGGTGGGAACGGGGCCCCCTTTTCGCACTATCTCAGCGCGGGGGGAAACAGGGGGGGTTGTTGATGCTCTGGGGAAAGAGGATAGCTGGCTTGCTTGGGTCCCGCAACGAGCGACTCCACTGCGACTTCGACCGCGTTCCCGGCTTCCCCTCTCTGCAGCTCCCCGACAGACCCCGAACCCCGACAGACCGACTCTCCTCCAGACCTGTCTTGACTGCTGCTGCCACACTTCGCCGCCGCCACACCTCTCCAACTCGCCCGAGCCCAAAACAGAAACTGACTGAATTCGCCCCGCGATCGGCGCTTTATAGTACGGCAGGAGAATCCATATGCAAATTTCCGGATCAGGATGAGCTCGGGGGCGGAGCCACGCTCACCCATTGGACGTAGGAAAAGTTGGCGTGAACCTCCCCTGATCCTCGAATTTGCATATATCGATTCTACTCCGACGCGCCTGGAGGCGGGGCCAAATCGCCCCGCACTTAATGATTGGAGGGATCGGAAGTGAGCGTGTATCATTCCTGATCCGACCTTTCCTCGGAAAGGCCGCTTTTTGCACCCACGGCTCAGCGCGCGTCCCGCACGAGGCCAGGACAGCCTGACGCTCGGTGCCCACAAGCGGTGCGGGAATGGCGCAGAAGGAGAAGAGGTGAGGGTGGTGGAGGGTTTATTGTGGTGGTTTATGGCCATGGCGACGCTTGGAATGGTGGTGATGCGATGTTTGCGAGAGCGAGTTGTGACGGTAAAGGTCGTGGCTGTTGGCGTTGTTGTTGTGAAGCGGCGTTGTGGTTGGTGGTTGTTGTGTGATGACGGTTGAGACGTGGTTGGCTCAAAATAAAGACAGAACAGAAAAACGACTATCTTAAAGGGTCGCAGCCCGAATGAATCACATTTATTCCCTCTAAACAACGGGTTTGGGCTAACTACACATGTACTTACAGAGATATCTCACCTACGGGACCTGAATGGTGGTTTGCGAATTTCCTCAACCACAACAATATTTTCCAGTAAGATGACGATGATCCCTCCCTCAATTTTCTACTCACAAATATGAAAGATAATGTTCTTTCTGAATTCCTTTTTCTCTCCCTTTGTTGATGACATTGGTTTATAGGTTTTAACCATTATTTCTCTTCGTCTTATACAGTCTTTTTCCAATCGTGTTCCAAACTCCTCTGAGGCATCTTCTCCTCTGTAAAGTTCTAACTTGTATTCATCACCAACAGATGATTTGATATAATAACAGAAACCACAAGGAGTATGTTTGTGATATTTATTTGTGTATGATTTATTTGGATTTGGAAAAACAGTACCTATCTTTTCAAGGATACTTTCAAAATCAGCATATATCACAAATGGATGTTTTATAGATTTGTTAAAATCATTGAATGATATGTTTGAACCTGCTTTTGGTAAATTGATTACGGTTGATTTATGATTACTACAATATTTCGAATGTTGATTTAATTGTTCTTGTGTGTGAAAGGAGTTGAGACATCTCTTACAACGATACCTTTTACATTTTCCCTTGTATAGTTGTGATTTGGTTAATCTTGATATATTTTTGATGAAAGCATAATGTGATTTTTCCTTTGAAGTAAAGTAGGGAAGGTCAATGTGTGTTTCATCAATTTTATAGTTGTTTGAAATTTTTAACATCTGAACTTTGTTTGTATCCGTTAATCCATATACATTAACAGATAGATTATTCATTTTCTCAAATTTAGGATTATCTCTCAATTACATTGGAAGCCTTAAATCTTTAACATTTAATGTATTCTCGTATTTCTTATAATGTTCAACCCTTTCAGGTTTCTATTGTGGAGGATGTAAGTGAGGAAGAACAGACTCGGGGCATTCCATGTCAAGTGTACACACCCTCTCGACACTAATACCTCATTTTCTCCCCATATGTTGGTCATTTATTTACTTGGGTGAAAAAACTCAAAATACCAACTTTTAGACCTGTGGGCCCATTGAGATTTATTTAGGGACCCCCTAAAATTTGGGCACCCCCGGCTGCCCCACAATCTTCCAGAGGCCATATCACAGGTTGTAGTGGTCTGATTTGGCTGATCTTGGTCTCAAAATGCTCATAAAAGCGAGATCCTTTGAATCGCGTGAAGTAAAATCACTCCGAAACAGTGATTCAAAAAGTTATAGTTTGGGGTGCCCTTTGACCTTGGGCCCCCGCTCCCCAGCCAAACCGATGGTCCCGATTTTTTTCGTGTGAGAATACCCCTTCATCTTCTCTAACACCTAGGCATAAATGAAAATGGGATCTCAATGGGTTCAAGTGTGATGATGGTTTTATTGTTCGGGGACTCGGGTGCTGGACACACAATAAGCCACAATACATAGCGCAATATTTGAACACAAGATTTCCAATACAATATTATCAGTATATTGTACATAAATTTTCCACATGCACATGCAGGAACTGGAAGCTATACTAGTATGAGTAAGAGTTTTTTTCTCGCATATTATAGTCAAGATTTTGTGCCAACCAATGTTTCATTTGACAGCTGTGTTTCTTATTTACTGATTGTGTGGGTTCTACCTGTAGCAGTTTTTCATTCTACGGAAAGAAGTATATCACAAATGTCTAAAATGCAGTGATCTTCAATGTCAGGAAAAAAAAACTATTTGCGGGCCCGTTTGGATGAAGAAAATTTACTTTCACTTCATGAGTGTCCTGAAAGGCTTCCATGATGCAGGCAAGCCACCATTTTCCATCATAGTGCACTGTGACATAACCTGAGAGTTTCCCGTTAAAAGTTGGTGTAGATTTTGAAATGGCTGACTCGATACGGTGTTCCTCGCAAAGGCTGAATTTGCGTACTTGAAGAGCAGTTTCAGAAATAGGAATGAAAGCATGAAGTTTTTGAGTTCCAACTATGGTTTTGGCCGTTTTTAACCTTTCTTCCAGATTTCATTCTTCCTCGTCATACGCCTCTTGGATCCCATAACCGAACTTCATTTCATTCAAACCATTTTCAGCAAAGGCGAAAAGATCTTTTGGAGAAATAATTTGACTGTCGTAAGGTCCACTCAGGCTCTCACATGTTGCTTCTCGTTTGACTGTACCTCCCACGCCATCTGAAGGGCCCTTGCCATGACTTGTGGCAAAAAATATGCCATTCTGTGTCAATACCATACTCTGATTTGTGACGACATAGGTTTATGAAGGCTTTGCAATTCTTATATTGGCCAGCGCAACCATCTGAGAAATAGTAAAGTTTGTTTACATTTCCAAAGCTAGATTTCAATTGTTCAATGAGCATTCTTTGGAAGAGGTGGACTGAGACAACGTCGGTGAGTATTGCATTCTAATATAATCGTGAACGAATTGTGATTAATTTGCCATCGTCCGATTTGAAATATTAAACCCAGGGGTGAATTGTCGCTTGAGAGCAGTTCCAATGGAGTCCTTAGGCCGCATCCTGTACGACAAACGAATAGTTCTCTGAGAAGTCTCCAATAATGACAAATTCTCCTTCACCGATTTCGTCTTTCTTATTTTTCAGAAACTGAGATTGGGCCTTGGCAATAAAGTCGTGTCTCACTAATTTCACCGCGCGTTCACAGAATTGATTAATGAATTCTTCCAAAGGCAGGACCATGGAGCTCAGTTCAGATCTGTCAGTGGATGTCCACTGTTTAAACTGAATTTCATCAATATCCTCTTGTTCATAAGCACTCAGTAGCTCGGTTTTGAAGTCTTCAATTGATGGGCAACTTTCACAAGTTCTGAAATAACATACCAGTTGTGCTGGGTTACAAACTATGCGTGCTATCACATGATGATAGCTAGGAAGTTCGGCTATCTGTGGCATTTTGGAACCAAACATCATGAGTTTAGTTTCACATTTTGATGTATCGTACATACACATACACTGTGTGTACCGCCTGATCCGACCAGGACACACTCCGAGGGACGGAGCATGGCGAACTTCGCGAATCTAACTTTCAAGCCAGGGTTCTTCTCCTTGAATTTCGGAAACAGTTCCTTGAGATTGTTTACTACCAGGCGCTTTTGAATTTTATCTTTTCCATGTTCATTCCTGACCGCCACACAGTCCTTTTTTCCCAGAATTATTTGGCTGACTTCATCACTTCGGTAAAATTCGGTTATGGCAGATTTCACTTCGTCAGGCAATATTTTACCCTTTTTGGGATTTGGAGACGATAGCATACCATTTTCTTTCTCTAAATTTTTGGCTTGCACAGCCATTCTTTGGGAGCAATTGAATTCACTAATCATCGCTCTGATGCTCATATTCCTAGCAAATATTGTCAGTAAACGTATTTGCTCTGAACGGCTCAAAACAACGTATTTTTCTTTCAGGCTTTTGATCACTTCTGGCATGCAGTTTTCATCACATTTTGACGCTGTATTTTGTGTTTTCTCCACAGTGCTTGGTCCAGCAACTAGTTCTAATTTCTTTCGCACAGATCTTCCACTTTACTTCGCTTTTCAGGAACGTACCCTGGGTTCCTTTCCACCTTTCGTTTGTCGAATGGGCTTTCGCCTATCATCGATAACGACTGGTTTAATAGGTCAACTTCTGCTTCTCGCTCAAAAACCTCCTCGTCCTCATCTGTCGAAATAGATTCTGCAATGCCTTCGATAGTACCTTCTGATGATAATTTCGAAATGGTCGAAGATGATTCTTTAATACGCTCTGGTGACAACTGAGAAAGTTTTTTTTCTGCACGAAGTACAAAGTCTGTCATCTTTCTTCACCTTTGAAGAAAATTTCATCAACATATCATTTGACACATTGCGAAGATCTTTCCGTTGTTTCGTTTTATGGCAGCTGAATGGATCGCAACAGTATTTTTGGAACTCCTTTCGATCTTCAGTCGCCATACTTAATGCAAAATATGCAAAAACTGAGATTATCACATTTATAACTTAATTCGATGATGGTTATACAAAAAATGTACACTGAAAAATCAATAGACACAATAGGAAGAATAATTTTTTGCAAATGATGCAATATATATATATATATATATATATATATATATATATATATATATATATATATATATATATATATATATATATGTATATATATATATATATATGTATATATATATATATATGTAATAGTCCAGAGATGATTGTCAATTTCAGACATAAAGTCGCCTGCCAGCAGGTGACGTCATTGGAACGATGATGGCAAACGTTGCCCAATGTCGAATCAAGAATTAGTGATATGTGGACCCCGAACAATAAAACCATCATCACACTTGAACCCATTGAGATCCCATTTTAATTTATGCTGAGGTGTTGGAGTATATGGAGGGATATTCTCACACGAAAAAAGCGGGATCATCGATTGGCTGGGGGGCGGGGGCCCAAGGTCAAAGGGCGCCCCAAACTATAACTTTTTGAATTACTCTTTCGGAGTGATTTTACTTTACGCGATTCGAAAGATCTCGCTTTTACGAGTATTTTGATACCAAGATCATCCAAATCGGACCACTACAACCTGTGATATAGCCACTGGAAGATTGTGGGTCAACCGGAGGTGCCCAAATTTGGGGGGGGGGGGCTAAAATGGTCCCCTATGGGCCCCAAGGTCTGAAAATTGACACAATGTGTTACCGTCGATACAAATACTTGCACAAAAAAGAGTGAAATCTGAGACGATGTGTCAAAATTTCGCTGAAAAATGTGTACACTTGACATGGAATGCCCCACCATAGAAAACATTTATTATCTTTGTTTTGAATATTAACAACCGCTTTCTTAAGTTTTATCTCTTTTGGTAAATCAATATAAGATGAAGCTTGAAGAGGATCTGATTTTAAGATGTGTATATCTAAAAACATTATTTTTGTAATAGCAAATCCACTACCTACTGCAGTGTTATCAACATTTTGTTCTTGTCTCTGGAGTTCATCGTAAACATCACATCTTACAAAATCTTGAAATGATGAGATAAAGTGAGGGTTTGTCCTCATATAGGGAGTAGTTTCATCACCTTCTCTTACCATATTCAATTTTACTCCCATCTTATATATTATTTCCGAGTTTTATGGTTTCATGTCGCGCTATCTTCGACTTTGTTCTGCACTCGAGTCACATGATATTCGGCTTACATTATCTCAAAGACCATATGAGGTGCATGGTACAAAAAAAGTAAATAAAATGGTTCTGAAACAGTGAAATCGTATTCCACTTACTGCATTAAAGTAAAATTACTACTGATACTCTGCATCAGTTCCTTTCTCAAACACACCCACCCCAACATGTCGCGCAGAGCGCGGGTTATGCTAGTATAAAACTTAAAAGTTTTCATTTCACTTCATGTGTTTTTAATTATAATTTCAATACTCTGTTTAACCATTTCAACAGCTTCCATGATTGAAGATGGTCCAGGGTCTTGAAAGCGAAACAATCTTATTTTTATATTTCCTTTAAATGCCCCATCAGTGTTTTCAATGGAGAAATTAGTGGCACCTTCCCTTTATTCATTGTTCTTGTGCTTGCATGATTGAAGGTGTTTGTTATAATTTTTTCTAAGAATATCATTATCACATCTATCGCAATGTTTTGTTTCTTGATCAAGTGGAGATATTTGTCTGAAAAGATTGAATGTGTGTTTGTTGGTTTGAAGGTGTTTTTTATAACATTTATTTTCATGATTACAAACATCGCAGTACGTTGTATTCACCATATTTATACAACAAAACTTTGCTTAAAATAAAATTTTCTTGATGAAAATTCCGTTTAATTTATCGGTGAATCTGTGCTTAAAACCATTTTATCCTCCAACTTTTTTCACTTAATAAATACAATCTATCAAGACACAAAAGACAAGTTTTAATCTTTCTCTTCATTTGTAAAATATACTGAGAAATATGTCGAGGATGTAAAATTGAATAAAGATAAATATAACAACTATTGGATAAAAACAATTGTAGTGAATAATATGAGTTCTTCCATTTCCTTCAGTGGAAGGGCTTTTAGTATATCTGGAAGAACATCAATTAAATTAGCTCTAACAAAAGTTTCTCCTCTCTGTCTGGCAATATATTCAAAACTAGAAAAAGCAATGAAACAAGAAAAAGTATCAAAAAAGAAAAGCCTTATGGATGAAGCTTTGGAAAGAAAAGATAAGACTATCTGTGATATGCAAGGAGAAATTTGTATTTTTTTCAACAACCTGAAAGATGTAAATCCTGATGAAATAAAGGATGTTAATATATCAGGTGAAATGACATTTCGTTCAATAGTAGTTAAGAATCATTTTAAAATTACCTTTAATATAAAAAATGTAGTCGTTGAATCTGTTAATGAAAAAAAGTATATACTGTAGATATAGGTGGTAATATTTTTTCTACTAATTAAATGTGAATCATTATTCAACTGAAGATTTTGAAGATTATGATAGTATCTCTGTTGGAACAGAAGACAGTTATGATACCGAGAGTTTGTGTTCAAACGTTAGTTATGAAAGGAGTTTTATCGATGATTGTGAAAGCACCAATGAAAGTACCGAAGATGAATTTTATTTGAAGTAAAGTTTTACTATATATATATATATATATATATATATATATATCTATATATATATATATATATATATATATATATATGAATAGTTTACTCGATTTTGAGCCTCTTGAATTTCCTGATTCTCCACATGACAAATTTGAGAATTGTCCTGCGTGTGAAAGACAGGGATTAAACACAGAGTCAAAAGCCTATAAACAATGTATGTTCTGTGATTCTCTTCTAATTAGTGATAATAAAAAATATTAAAAGGAATATATTTCTTTGAGATTTACACCAAAAAAAGGGTGATAATACACCTTTTCTTACAAGAGAAGAGACTGAACAAATGATGACCATGTTTCATGGATTGATGATTTATATTATTAACGATTGTTATTTTCAGGGAAATATCAACACAAGATATTGCATAAATAAAATAATGGATTATCTTGAAATTAAACCTGAACTTTGGATAAAACATCCATCCATCCATCCATTGGGACCATACTCTGTGCAGAGCGTCGGTGCTGCCGAAGCAGTTTCCTTGGCTAGTGGGCACAATCCTGGACGGGTCGCCACTCCGACGCAGGATACTCGAATGACTCGATCATCCCCAGCAAGCTGGTACTCATTTTGCCGACCTCGGAAGGATGGCAGGCTGAGTCAACCCCCTGGTGAAGTAATTCAGCGAGGCTTGAACTCAGGACCCTTGGATCCCAAGCCACCACCCAAACCACTGAGCCAACACCAGGCTTGGATAAAACATAGTTTCCAAAAAGCCAATAAAAAATTAAATAATCTGTTTTCCAAATATATAAATGAATGATTTTTTACCCATTTGGGAAAATAAGATAAAATTTAACAACCATAAAAATCTTCCAAATTCATCAAGATGTCTCATAGTTGGTTCAAGAGGATGTGGAAAATCCTGCTGACTTTTAAAGATGCTCCTTACTCCCAACTTTTTAGATGATCATAATTTAATAATTTTTACAAAGTCAAGTTTTCAACCTGAGTATCAACAACTCCACAAGGTTTTAATGCTGGTCTTCAAAAAAATATATAATCGGTTTATTTAAGCTTCAAAACAAGCTAAACTAGCATAACCCCACGCTCTGCGCGACATGTTGGGGTGGGTGTGTTTGAGAAAGGAACTGATGCAGAGTATCAGCAGTAATTTTACTTTAATGCAGTAAGTGGAATACGATTTCACTGTTTCAGAACCATTTTATTTACTTTTTTTTGTACTATGCACCTCATATGGTCTTTGAGATAATGTAAGCCGAATATCACGTTACTCGAGCGCAGAACAAAGTCAAAGATAGCGCGACACGAAACCACAAACTCGGAAATAATATATAAGATGATTACAACATTGAAGATACAATATAACTATTTTGTGATACACAGAGATATAAAAAGAAAGCAAAGCCGATAACTTGTATTCTTAGTGATAATACGGATGATATACCGTCTCCCCAAGATTTGGATAAATCAAAAAAGAACCTCGTTATCTTTGATGATTGTGTTAATGAGAGAAACCAAACGGTAATGGATAGCTACTACACAAGAGGGGAGACATTCTTCTTGTAATTGTATTTAACTTAGTCAATCATACTGTTACGAATCTACACCCGCCCGGCGTGCGAGTGACCGCGTTAACTAATAACGGCCACTCGCCCACCGAACGGACAATTCAGTCGTGACTTTCTGGAACAACGCCAGAAACCAGTCACGGGTGGGTTTTCAATCCCACCACGGCCCAGTCCGTATTCTACCCGCGCGAAATAGGGTCAATCGCCGAATATCGATATACCTAAGTACCCGTGCGGGTAACCTACCGAGGGCCCGTACCTCGGCGAAGGCCTACTTGGACACGAACCGCTTAAGCGGTCCGTTCCGTTCTGGGATAACCGACCGAGTATTATCGCCAGATCTCGCCGGACCCGATTATATTTATCTGTTATTTACAAACCAACTAATATTCCGCAATACAAGAAAGATGGCATTTCAATGGGGGGAAAAATGACGTGACGAACGGGTACATTCACACAAGCACATTTATTTCTACACACATATACCAGAAAGCAATGAAAAACACTTATACAGTCAACAAAAGCAAAACACGCATGCAGTTGTTTTATGAAGACTGCGGGACGGGGACAAAGACGCGGGCAAGGCGAAGCGCTACAACCGGCTACTATTAATAATGTAGAAGCACTTAACCAGTTCTACTTATAGACGGCGCCACCAACATTCATTCAAAAGAAACACAAGAAAAGACCCCATCAATGGCAATGGGGTCAGGCTGGGCCCGTAGACCTTTATGGCGTGGGACTTGGCAGACCGAACGAGTCCCACGAGACC
Source organism: Eptatretus burgeri (assembly GCF_056783735.1). NCBI lineage: Eukaryota > Metazoa > Chordata > Myxini > Myxiniformes > Myxinidae > Eptatretus > Eptatretus burgeri. The sequence goes on from NC_140965.1 coordinate 91,579,444, forward strand.
GTTGCAGGTTACCTACACCCTCGTGGCGCCTTGTGGTCTGAGCCTCGAGGTCTGTCCCCACGGCAGTTAGTGGAGCCACGGCTGAGCCCGGGACTTCCGCGTGGCCAGCGAGCTCTCTCCGGCTCTCCTTACACGAACGCGCAGGTTCACATGACACAGCTAGCGGAGTGGCGCCTCCAGTCTGCGTCCCTCCGCGACGCCCGGACTCTCCACCGACTCCAAGCTCCAACGAACGGGTCGCTCCACAGACCAAGACCAAGACAGACAGAAGACCACGAGCCGCCGACTCTATCTTTGCGGCCGCTCCGTGCACCCTTTTATTCCTCCTCGCTTATCGCCCCGCCCTCCTTCTAGCTCCTGCGGGAAGCTTCCAGAAAGGAGGCATTACCCAGTTCCAACGCCTCGCTCCTCCCTGTTTATTGCTCCGCCCCACCTCCAGCTCCTGCGGGAAGCTTCCAGAAAGGAGGCATTACCCATTTCCAACGCCTCGCCCCTATGAACCGACCAATGACGAACGATCTCCCCCTTGCGGCGCGCGGGAAAAACAGGCGGGAAAATCCGTGCGCCATCGGAATACCTTCTTCTTTTTCATGGCGTTACTGGAATCCCTTGTTCCTTTTCCTTGGTAGAGACAGTTTTACAAGCAGAGTGGGTTGTAGTGTGGTTTATGGAGAAGGTGATCGGTAGTTGGCGTAGCGGGGAAGGTGGTTAGGTGATTGGCGTAATTGTGGTTGGCGTTGTGGTTGAGGTGATGAGGATGGTGTGGTTTTTTGAGAGGCGCGTGTGGTTGTGGTGGTGGGAGGATGGTGGGTCTGAAGCGTTTGTTTGAGAGCGATGTTGGTAGTGGTGGTGGGGTTGTGGTTGGTGGTTGTTGTGAAGCGGTTGATGAGAGTGATGTTGGTGGTTGGTCCAAAATAACGACAGTAAAGAAAAACGGCTATCTCAAAGATCACAGCCCTGTGACACGAATAATTCCCATTAAACAACGGTGGGGAAATCTAACTGAACACAGACTTATCGATCTAACTGAACTAAGGACCTTTATGGTGTTCTGCGAATTCCCACAGCCGTAACAATATATTGAAAATAATATTGAAAGGTGTAAAAAGAAGTTTAAGGGAATAAAGAAAAAAATAAGAAATGAAACAATAAACTTTAAACATTATTACAACTGTTTAATCTTCAAGTAGGAAGAGTATAGAAAAATGAATAAAATAAGAAGTTATAAACATCAATTATATACAGAAGAAATAAATAAGAAAGCATTAGGAGCTTTTGATGATAAAATATATATTTTAGAGAATGGAATGAATAGTCTCCCTTATGGTTATAAGTATAAGTGCTGAGTTATTATGACCGTCTTTTACTGATTTATAAATGATAGAACCAAGCAATAACCAAATCAAAGAGTGGAGATGCAATCAACCTTGGTACTTAAATGGAAAACATAAAGAATGTGAGAAATTCCAAATGTCTTATTGAAGAAATAACCGGGGTAAAAGTAGATAAAACAAATAATCAGATAAATTTAAGTTCAAATAAGTTAGAGGATGTAAAGAAAAAAATAAATATCCTTGAATGGACTGAAAACTGATGGTTATCAATTAAACAATGAAAAAATAATTTACTATAATCTCAAAATGTTATGTGGCTCAGGAGGTGGTCAAACAAGAGCATTAAGAGAAGTTTATCATTTTATCTCTTTTCAACAAAGATATTTAGACCAAGAACTAAGTTCTAAAATAATATTTGTGAACATACTCGATGGTGATTAATGTAAAAGGAAAATTAATTTATTACCGCAAATAGAACATTATCAAATATTCGTTGGCTCACTCTTTGAGTGGAGTACGAGTCCGAGGGGGAGAGAAAATCATTCTCCTCTTTTGACCAAATAAGCCTTGATCAAGAAAACTTCCCCTATTAATTTGTATGAGGTTTTTTGAGCCCTGAGACAGTCTCAATTTAACATGAGCTTGTATGGCAAAAAATCATACTTCTCTTTTTGTCCTGATGGGTCTCGAGTCAGAGAGTTCTCCCTATACATTTGTATGGCAGAAAATCATACTTCTCTTTTTGTCCTGATGGGTCTCGAGTCAGAGAGTTCTCCCTATACATTTGTATGGCAGAAAATCATACTTCTCTTTTTGTCCTGATGGATCTCGAGTCAGAGAGTTCTCCCTATACATTTGTGTGGGAGGAATTAGCCTCCTGTTTAGGGGTTTTCGGGGATCAATTCATAGTTTTCCCCATTCATTTGCATGGGTGCCTCAGAAACCCCATTAATCTACTACTAGGATTTTTACATCACTTGTAACAACGACAACAAAGCTAACCCTAACCCTAACCCTAACAGATTCGGATCTTCATCAAAATCTAATGAGTTTGTCCTTGTCACACACCCAACCTGTCCACAAAATTACATTCAAATCCATTTTTTTTTTGTATACCTTGTCTAGGCTCGTATGAGAGCTAACACACAACTCACAGCAAGGGGGCATGAGACAAGAGGGGCGGGAGTGGAAGGGACAAAACAGTGGGGAACAGACACATTAGGTGAACTGTGGAAGGGAGAGGGATGGGGATGGGACGGGGAACATGGCGAAGAGAAGATGGACATTACAGGGACTTTCAGGAAGGAAAGCAGGGGAATTGAAGGAAGTGGGCTTGGGTGGATTATCGGGGGTAGAAAAGATCGAGGATTTGGATGGGGGAAGATAAGAGGTGGTGGTGAACAGCTGTTTTGAAAGCCTGGAGGGAAGAATGGGAAAGAATAGAGTGAGGAAGTTTATTCCAAAGGCGGGAAAAAAGAGGAATGAAAGAGTGAAGATGAGCAGTGATTCGTGATTTTGGTAGTTTTACCAGAAGGGGGTTGTTAGCGGACCTTGAGCACCCTGTGGAAATGTGGTGGGGACAAATCGCAGAGAGAGCATGGGGGGCAAGGCTGGAGAGGAGTCGGTAGAAGACAGAAAGACCACTGACCAACCTGCAGTCATTGAGTGAGAGGCCCAAAGACTCAGCTTCATTGCGGGAGATGCCGATGATCTTAAATGCCCTGGTTTCGACAGCGTGAAGCCGAGAAAGGTGCGAGGCAGGAGCAACAGCCCAGAGGGGAGAGCAGTACTCCATCAGGCTACGGACAAAAGCTTTGTAAGTGGGCAGGAGCTCAAGAGGGCCGAGGAAGGACTTTGCACGACGGAGGATTCCCAGTCGGCGACTGGCTTTTGAGGCGAGGTTGGAAATGTGACTTTCCCAGGAAAAGTCATGGCAGATAGTGAGACCCAGAAGCTTGAAAGAAAAGACTTCTTCCAGAGGATTGTTGAGAAAGTGGATGGGGGGGTTTTCTAAACGGTCCTTTCGAAGAGACATAGTGAGAGTGTGAGATTTGTCTGGATTGAAAGACATGTTCCACGTGTTGGACCAGTTTGTGATTTTATCCAGATCTGCAGTGAGCGAAGAAGCTGCTGCTTGCCGGTCTGAGGGATGACAGATGGTACGGCAGAGGGTGGAGTCGTCGGCAAAGAGAAATAGAGGATTTTCCAGAGAGTCGGAGAGATCATTGATGAAAACCAGAAAAAGAACAGGGCCCAGAACGCTACCTTTAGGAACTCCAGCCTGCACAGGAAGAGGGGATGAAAGAACTCCATTTAGGGCCACACGTTGACTGCGACAGGAGAGGAAGTCTGCGAGCCATGAGTGGAGATGGCCTTGAATAAAATCCATCCACAACTTTTTGAGATATCTTGTAAACAAACAAACGGACAGACAAACAAACACACAGAAAGGGGTGAAAACATAACCTCTTTCACCTTCAGTGGCTGAGGTAAATATATATAAATATAAATAAATAAAAAACAAACACACGCACAAAATAAATATATAAATAAAAAACCATACACACGCACACACACCCACACATATACTCATCTATCTATAATTCCAGCAATCTCTGTGTGTGTGTCTGTCTGTCTGTCTGTCTGTATGTGTGTCTGCGACTGCTGTTTCTCTACAACCCCTGGTCCGATCTAATTGAAACTTGCCAGCAATATTGCTGGGGAACTGTGGATGTGCCTTTTCAAGGTTTGATATTAATCGGACAAGCAGTTCCCAAGTTATGGCCATTTATTTACCAACCAATGACAGGACACGGTGCTATGACATCACTATTGACGTCACAATTCTTCTTATTTTATTTATTTATTTATTTCCTTTTTTTTGCACGTACGGCCATGCACGTATGGGCACGCACGTACGGGCCCGCGAGAGCGAAGGAACGGCCTGTGTGGTTGTTGTTTCTGGCACGGTTTGAAAGTTTTTTTTTTTTAAGTTTTTTTTTTTGCACGTATGGCCATGCACGTACGGGCACGCACCTACGGACATGCACTAGTACATAGAAACAAACAAACACACACACACACAAAATAAATAAATAAAAAACAAACACACCAACACACAAAAAAACAATCACATACACTCACACATACAAACACACCCACATAAATAAATAAAAAACACATACACACACACACACACACACACACACACAAACATCCAAACAAACACACACTCAAACAAAAACACACATACTCATCCATATAAACAAACAAGCACACACACTCTCCCAACCGTATGGATCACCAGCTGGGCACCGTTATCACCACATGAAGAACGATTTTCATTAAAGCTTCAGCTGCAACAAGTCTTAAAATTAATTTTGGAAGAGTGCAAGTGAATTCTGGAAAATGCTGGGGTCAGGTGACAAATATCTTCTCTGTCTCTGTCTCTGTCTCTGTCTCTGTCTCTGTCTCTGTCTCTGTATCTCTGTGTCTCTGTGTCTCTGTGTCTCTGTGTCTCTGTGTCTCTGTGTCTCTGTGTCTCTGTCTCTGTGTCTCTGTCTCTGTGTCTCTGTCTCTGTGTCTCTGTCTCTGTGTCTCTGTCTCTGTGTCTCTGTCTCTGTGTCTCTGTGTCTCTGTCTCTGTCTCTGTGTCTCTGTCTCTGTGTCTCTGTCTCTGTGTCTCTGTCTCTGTGTCTCTGTCTCTGTGTCTCTGTCTCTGTGTCTCTGTCTCTGTGTCTCTATCTCTGTCTCTGTCTCTGTGTCTCTGTCTCTGTGTCTCTGTCTCTGTGTCTCTGTCTCTGTGTCTCTGTCTCTGTGTCTCTGTCTCTGTGTCTCTGTGTCTCTGTGTCTCTGTGTCTCTGTGTCTCTGTGTCTCTGTGTCTCTGTGTCTCTGTGTCTCTGTGTCTCTGTCTCTGTGTCTCTGTCTCTGTGTCTCTGTCTCTGTCTCTGTGTCTCTGTCTCTGTGTCTCTGTGTCTCTGTGTCTCTGTGTCTCTGTCTCTGTGTCTCTGTCTCTGTGTCTCTGTCTCTGTGTCTCTGTGTCTCTGTCTCTGTGTCTCTGTGTCTCTGTCTCTGTGTCTCTGTCTCTGTGTCTCTGTCTCTGTCTCTGTCTCTGTGTCTCTGTCTCTCTCTCTCTCACACACCATTGCACAAGAATGAAACAAGGTTTTTAATTTGCTTTTGAAATAAAGATGCAAAGTTATAAAGTGTTTTTTTTATCTAGAAGGGGATCACACTCATTGGCTTGTATGAAAGGGTTTGACATGACAATTACCCTGATGAGGCTCTGCATTAAATTCTCTGTCTTCTTATTCATTTTTTTCACACCTTGTTTTTTCACACCCTCTTTAGCAAGTGAGAAAATGGAAAAAGGATTACTCATTGGAGAAGAAGGAATCCGGAAGAAGATACTGCATGCAGGTCGTGGTGATTTAATGACTTATCCGGATGGATCTAAGGTACCATCTCTATCTAATCCCATTACATTCCTGCTAATATGCTGTGTATGGTAGGAATGTATTGTTGCACTTCTGTGCGTGCCATATGAATGCAGGTGTGTTTGTGTGTTTGCGTACCCTCCTCCCTCCTCCCCCCACACCTTTCCTAACCTTTCTTTCTAATTTGCATACAAGCACAGATTGAAGACAAGCACACAATTTATGAACTTAGCACCAGAACTTAGCCCCACATGAAGAACGTTTCTCATTTAAGCTTCAGCAGCAACAAAATAAAAAATAAAATTAATCTTTGAAGGGTGCAAGTGAATTCTGGAAAATGCTGGGGTCAGGTTATATTTGTCACATCTGAATCCTGCACTCGCCTCTGAGCTGTCATGGTTAAGTTCAAATGTCAACCTAGTTTTTTTGGGGGGGGTTGTACACATTGATGAGGCTCGTCTGAGAGCTAACACACAATGTACAGCAAGGGGGGCATGAGACAAGAGGGGTGGGAAAAGGAAGGACAGAACAGTGGGGAACAGAGACATCAGATCTGTGGAAGGGAGGGGAATGGGGGTGGGGAACATGGGGTACACAAGATGGACATTACAGGGACTTTCAGGAAGGAAAGCAGGGAATTTGAATGAGGTGGGTTTGGGGTAGATTGTATATATCATATTCATAGGTGTACCATATCCCTGTGTCGTAAGAGGTGACCAGGGTTGCGTCAGGAATGGCATCCGGCGTAAAACCTGTGCCAAATCACTATGCGGATCATACGGATGATCCACTGTGGCAACCCCGAACGGGAGCGTGTCAAAAGCACTCGATATGTCTCGGGATATGGCTCTGATTTCATGTCCGACATTGAGTACCTTCATCCATTGTTAGGAGATCAGAAGCAGCTTATCCAGGGTAGAGTGACCTTGTCTGAAACCAAATTGATGATCAGAAATCAAGCCATTGGAGAAGTGGAAGGATTTAATGTCTGAAGCGATGATGGATTCCATAACCTTGCTGATGATTGGGAGAAGGCTGATTGGTCCGTAGTTTCAGGGATCTGTTTTTGCACCTTTTTATGTAAAGAAGTAATGTTTGCTGATTTCCAAGCAGATTGCAGATGGCCTTGAGCAAATGAGAGGGTGAATAGAACAGAGAGAGGGTGAGCAAGAGTAGAAGAGCAGGCTTTGAAGACTCGTGGGCTGATGCCGTCTGGACCGGTTGCAGAATCAGTCATGGTTTGACAGCAAGCTCTCCACCTTGTCAGAAGAAAAGGACACAAAGTCCAGGGACAGTTGGGTGTGACTAGGTAAGGTGGGTACAGAAAGCGATGTGTTTCCGACACAAGATTTCGATGCAAACACCTAGTTTAGGCATTCAGCCTTTTCACGTGAGGTATCAGCAGTGCGGCCATTTAAGGTAAGGGAGGGGATGGAGGGGGAACATACACCAGAAACAGATTTGATTAGATGCCACCCGGATTTGGAGGGGGGAGAGAGGTTTGAGAGTTCAGACTTGAGCTTAGAAAGATGTTGTTTTCTGGCTCTCCTGAGGGTAGATACACACTTGTTCTGAGCTTTATGGAAGGAACTGAGAGCCTGAGTGAAATGCCAGACTTGACGGCGCTGAGGTGGTTCTCTGATAACAGCCAGAGAGATCTTTACTTTGACAAGCATGTGGTTAGAAGAACCGATTGGAGCGGAGGAAGAACAGCAGATTTTTTTTGGGAAATTTGTCAAAATCAGATTCAGAAGAGATGAAGTTTGGTGTTTCACAGGTAGGGTAATACATAAATATGTGTGCCATCCCTTGGATGCACGTTAAACTGGACATTCTGTCAGCCGGCATCAGTTGGTGGATGTTGAAGATCCCACAATTTCTTTCATGATGAGTAGGTGAGCTGTTGCTGTTGCTGGCTATCCACAATGCTCATTAGTTCTCTGAAAGGACTCCACGGATGGGCCAATAATATTTACGTTTCTTTCTTCCCATGACCCGATTTACGCCATTAACAAATGTAATGAAAAATTAACTTTTTTTTTTTTTTTACAAATATCGACTATATCTTACCTCAACATACTTATTTTGTTGTTGGTTTTTGTTTCAATCAGAATCAGAAATTGGTGAAGAAATAAAAATAGGACCACTGGACCTGTAGCTTATCTGTGCCGTAGTCTTATGTTGTAACCCAAATTTGGTAGCATTCTGACTGGTGGGTGTGGCGAAAAAGATTTTTGAAGAAATTTATTAAGTCAGCTATTTTGTCCGACTAAGATGTCACTTGACCAGAATGAGCTTTGCAATCCCTGTTACCAGTCAGGAGAGGAACGTTGCTGCCAAATTTCAGCCACATCATCTCAGCGGTTTGGCCGGAAAACTTGGAATGGGAGACGGATTGTGTGCGATGACAATACCTTATCTGAAATTTAAAATTGAATGGCAAGATTGAGGCTAATGGTGAGATGGAGGTGGGGAGGGTGAGATGAAAGATGGAGAGGATGCTGAGGAGTAGGGGGAGCATGAGAGTGAGATGGAGTATGGTGAGTATGAGGGTGAGATGGAGTATGGTGAGGGTGAGATGGAGTCTGGGAAGTGTGAGGGTGAGATGGAGTATGGGGAGTGTGAGGGTGAGATGGAGTATGGGGAGTGTGAGGGTGAGATGGAGTATGGGGAGTGTGAGGGTGAGATGGAGTATGGGGAGTGTGAGGGTGAGATGGAGTATGGGGAGTGTGAGGGTGAGATGGAGTATGGGGAGTGTGAGGGTGAGATGGAGTATGGGGAGTGTGAGGGTGAGAAGGAGCATGGTGAGTGTGAGGGTGAGATGGAGTATGGGGAGTGTGAAGGTGAGATGGAGTATGGTGAGGGTGAGATGGAGTATGGTGAGGGTGAGTTGGAGTATGGTGAGGGGGAGATGGAGTATGGTGAGGGTGAGATGGAGTTTGGTGAGGGTGAGATAAGTATGGTAAGGGTGAGATAAGTATGGTGAGTGTGAACGTGAGATGGAGTACGGTGAGTGTGAGCGTGAGATGGAGTACGGGGAGTGTGAGCGTGAGATGGAGTACGGGGAGTGTGAGGGTTAGATGGAGTACGGGGAGTGTGAGGGTTAGATGGAGTACGGGGAGTGTGAGCGTGAGATGGAGTACGGGGAGTGTGAGGGTTAGATGCAGTACGGGGAGTGTGAGGGTGAGATGGAGTACGGGGAGTGTGAGGGTAAGATGGACGACGGAGAGTGTGAGGGTGAAATGGAATATGGAGAGTGTGAGGGTGAGATGGAGTATAGGGAGTGTGAGGGTAAGCTGGAGTATGGGGAGTGTAAGGGTGAGATGGAGTATCGGGAGTGTGAGGGTGAGATGGAGTATCGGGAGTGTGAGGGTAAGATGGAGTATGGGGAGTGTGAGGGTAAGATGGAGTATGGGGAGTGTGAGGGTAAGATGGAGTATGGGGAGTGTGAGGGTAAGATGGAGTATGGGGAGTGTGAGGGTAAGATGGAGTATGGGGAGTGTGAGGGTAAGATGGAGTATGGGGAGTGTGAGGGTGAGATGGAGTATGGGGAGTGTGAGGGTGAGATGGAGTATGGAAAGTGTGAGGTTAAGATGGAGTATGGGGAGTGTGAGGGTGAGATGGAGTTTTTTGAAGAAATTTACCTGATTTTTTCTCAGAGAAACTCGGAAACACTCAACTCAAACTCGGAGAGTCAGGTCAAGCCAGATTAGATCTGTGACTTGCTACAGGTATCATGTAAACCTGAACTAACCTGTTCCATGGTCGGGTTGGCGGTGACTTAACCGTCTCCCCCTCCAGGTTTCCTGGTGAAAAGGGTGGCTGGATATGGACACCCAGCAGGATTAAAAACAAAACCTGTCAAAGGGCGGAGGAGCTCTTTGTGAGCCAACGGCCATCCATTTCTAGTGCCCAACTGTGTCTGCAGATGTCCTCCTGCAGGTGGGCTAATTTTTTTAGGAGGTTGGTGGCAGGATTTGCACTCCAGCCACCGTAAAACACTGCATTCCGCAAAACCCACAAATGTAAGGAAATCTGTAAACCCACCCCGTGGAAGTACCTCCTGTGCTGCTGCCCTCCGCAGGGCAGCTCATCGGATGACAGGATTGGGGCAAAGCCTTCGGGACCTCCATTCCTTGATGATAAGCGGAAAAACCACAGGGTAAAGCTCCAGGGTCGGATTGCGGTGTTGTGTGTTCGAGTGATTCTGAGGTGTTGTCCACCAGATGGCGTCTCTTGGGCGAACCTGAGACAGTCCCTTTGGGTGAGTGCCTGGAATGTCCAATCTCTCAGAGTGGATGATCACCTGTCTCTGTTATCATCTGAGCTCAAGCGTTTCAACATAGGTATTGCAGCCCTCTCTGAGGTTCACCGAACGGATAGGTCGCTCTGATGATGACCATGCCCAAGGAGTTGCTGTAGCTGTGTCCAATAAGCTGACTGCAATGATAATAGAGGTAACACCAGTCAACAAGCGTATTATGAGACCAAGCATTCGTCACTCCTTGGGTGTCATTTCCCTGGTCTCTGTTTATGCTCCGACTGAGGCGAGTGATCTCACCGGGAAGGATGCATTCCATGCTGCGCTCAAGTCTCGCTTGATCAATACACCAGGCAAGATACTCTTTTGGTCTTGGGGGATTTCATTGCATCGACTGGAACTGATAGGGATGGTTATGCGATACATGTTGGTCCACATGGGTCTGGAACTGTGAACCAGAATAGCACCAAGTTCCTTGACTTTGCAAGAAGTCATGGACTTAGTGTGGCTGGTTCACAGTTTCAGTGCCCACAGGCTCATCATTGGATTTGGTATTCCAACGCTGGTGGTGTGGCAAAGGAGATTGACCATGTGCTTGTTGATGGTCGCTGGAGGATAATCCAGAATTGCAGGGTCTACCAGAGTGCTCAATTCCTCAATACCGACCAGAGGCTTGTTGCAGCAACTCTGAAGTTGCAGCATAAATCCAGGAGAATGGTACCATCCCAGCCTTGGCTGGATGTTGGAAAGCTCAAGGATGAGAGGGTAGCTAATGAGTTTGACAGGATGAGTGGAGATTTGGGGGGTCCAGTTGCTTTGGGATAATCCTGAAGAGTTATGGAGTGCCGTCCAGACCACCATCCTTGATGTTGCCGGTGGATGTCTTGGAACTCAACGAGGGGCGAAGAAGAATTTTGTCTCTCATGGGATACTGGATACCATTGACCAGAGTCGCAGGGCCAGGCTTCCTGGTAGAGCTGAGCTGTTCAGGGAGCTGAGGCATAAAACTGTACATGTGCTTAGGGTGGACAAGGAGGCCTTTGTGCAAGGAATCTGTGAGGGGTAGAGCATCACCTGTGGTCAAGTGATTCTCCTGCTTACAGGGGAATTCGCGCATTGCATTCCTCCAAGCCCGTCCCTCAGTGTAATGCAGTTAGAGCAGAGGGTGGTGGGCTCTTGACAGAGGAGTCTGAAATGAAGGCCCGCTGGGCCTGTCACTTTGAGCGGCTGTACCAGGCTGATCCACCAGCTGTTGAGTTGGATGTCAGGGGTGTTACTATCCCTATTGCTGACCCTCCAATCAACTGTGATCCAGCTTCATTTGTGGAAATACAGGCTGCGGTGAGCCAGTTGAAATGGGGTAAAACTCCTGGTATCTGCGCCATCTATGTTGAACTTCTCAATGCTGATGGAAATGTTGTACTCATGTCATTATATGCAGTTGTGTGCTCTTCTTGGAACACAGGCATCATCTCAACTGATTGGAAGAGGGGCCTTATTGTCCCTCACTGGAAAGGGAAGGGTGATCGCCAGGACTGCAACAACTACCTAGGGGTGACGCTGCTCTCAGTGCCAGGCAAGGTCTTTCCTCAGATAATTATTGATCGGGTTCGCTAACATCTGCTTGACATCAGTGCTCAGAGCAGTCAGGCTTTACACCAGAGGTCAACGATTGACCGTATCCTTGCCCTTCGGGTCCTCACCGAACGCAGACGAGAGAATCGGCAGTGGCTGCTTGCAGCAGATGTTGATCTCTGCAAAGCCTTTTATTCAGTGAATTGGGATGCCCTCTGGAGGATTCTTAGTCTTTGTGGGGTGCCACCAAAACTGATCAATCTGATGTCTGATGTATACTCTGGAACTGAGAGTGCTGTGAGATGTGGTGGTACCATCTCCAACATATTTCCAGTTTTTACTGGAGTTCATCTGGGGTGTATACTGGACCCCACACTTTTCAGCACTTGTTTGGACTGGATTCTGGGGAGGATGTCGAAGAGATCAAGCTGCGGTGCGTTGTTTGGGAATGTCAAAATCTCTGACCTTGATTTCACAGATGATGCAGTCATCTTTGCGGAGACTCTGGAGATCCTTTTGGGGACCCTCGAGGTGCTGAAATGAGGAGTCTGAGTCATTGGAATTACGGGTTTTCTGGGTCAAAACTAAGATCCAGGCTTTCATTGACATCTTGGATGCTGCTGTCTTGCCTGTACCTGTTTGTGGTGAGGATGTTGAGGTCACGGAGAGATTCACTTACCTTAGCATTGATATTCATGTCTCTGCTGGCTGTGAGCCAGAGGTCAATGGACATCTGGGTCGGGCCTGGGGAGTCGTGGATTCACTGGATCATGGGGTGTGGTGCTGTCGGTACCTGTGCGGGAGGATGAAAGTCTGAGTCTTCAGGTCCTTGGTCCTTCCAGTCTTGCTCAACGGATGTGAGGCTTTGACTCTGACCATGGATCTGAGACAGAGACTTAATTCCTTTGGTACCAGGTCTCTTCGGAGAATCCTTGGCTCTCGCTGGTTGGACTTTGTGTCCAACGAGCAGTTGCTGAGAGAGACTCAAATGAGATTTGTTACCTCCATAGTCCATGAGCATCAGCTGCGGCTTTGCAGACATGTGGCTCATTTTCCTGACGCTTATCCTGCTCATCCGATTCTCTCAGCGAGGGAGTCTCATGAGTGGAGGAGGCCAATGGGTTTACCACATGCCTCATGGTTGCAGCAGATTGATCAGCATCTCAAGGAGATGGGGATGGGCCAGGTATCTGCCTGGGGGATGGCCAGATGGAGGCCCCTGGAGTGGATGCAGCGACGCGCTGCTCCGGCGCATACTACCTGACCTGCCTAACGTCACTTAAGCGTCTTTTAAGGTCAAAAAAGGGTTGAAGGGATCCAAAAGTTAGAAGGTGTCTCAAGGGTGTCAAGTGTTTTGAGGGTCTTAAAGGGGTCTAAAGTGTTGAAATGATCTAATCAGTGTAAATGGGTGTAAATGTCTAAAGGGGTTTAAGTGCAAAAGAACAAAAGTGGTCTAAAGTGTCCAAAGGGTCTTAAAAGGTCTGAAAATAATCAAAAGGGTCAAATATTGTGTATACGTCTCAAAGGGGTCTAAATGAGTGTGAAGTGCTCTAAAGTGTCTTAACGTTGTCTAATTGGTATGTATGGGTCTAAAGGGTGTCCCTCTTAGGGGTGTAAAGCATCTAAAGGGTGTAAGTCTAAGAGGTCGAAGGGCTTTAAAGGGTGTCAAGGAGTGAAGCTGTCATAACAAAATTACCTCGAGTTAGTGAAGAAATTAACTCGGGAGTGCATCATGGCAATAACGGGTCAAATGACCTCTTCATGACTGTTTAAACCCCCTATTTAGGTGCATCGTGGTTAAAAATCTGATCGTAGACTGTTATGTCACATGCTGTATGATGAAATACCATATTACCCGCACACGAGTGCCTGGTGTTGGCGCAGTGGTAAGGGCAGTGGCTTGGGACCCAAGAGGTCCTGAGTTCAAGCCCCGTTGGGACACTGAATTAATATATGTATGTATATGTATATATATATATAATGTGTATATATATATATATATATATATATATATATATATATATATATATATATATATATATATATATATATATATATATATATATATATATATATATATATATATATATATATAAACCAAGTCGAAAACACCAGGGGGTTGACTCAGCCTGCCATCCTTCCGAGGTCGGCGAAATGAGCACCAGTTGTACTGGGCCCGGTGTATGCCCCGGTTAGAATAGGTGTACCATATCCCTGTGTGTCGTAAGAGGCGACCAGGGTTGCGTCAGGAAGGGCATCCGGCGTAAAAACCTATGCCAAATCATTATGCGGACAACAAAACGAATTTCCATACCGGATCGGTCGAGGCCCGGGTTACCAACGACCGCCACCGGTACCGGTGGTCAGCAGGGTACCAGTGGAAATTGTGCTACTGCTGGGCGAAGGAGGAGAAGGAGACGGGGAAGGCGAGTCCGGAGGCAGTGGGAGAGGGGGAAGGGTAGAAGTGTGGAGGTGAGAGTTGGAACTCTGAATGTTGGGACGATGACTGGCAAAGGGCGAGAGTTGGCTGATATGATGGAGAGAAGAAAGGTGGACATATTGTGTGTACAAGAGACCAAGTGGATGGGGAGTAAGGCGAGGAGCATTGGAGGTGGTTTCAAACTGTTCTACCATGGTGTGGATGGGAGGAGAAATGGTGTCGGGATAATCCTGAAGGAAGATCATGTCAAGAGGGTATTGGAGGTGAGGAGGGTGTCTGACCGAGTGATGAGTGTGAAGTTGGAAATTGAAGGGGTGATTATGAATGTCATCAGTGCATATGCCCCACATATGGGGTGTGAGATGGAGTATAAAGAAGATTTCTGGAGTGAGTTAGATGAAGTGGTGGAGAGTGTATCCAAGGATGAAAGAGTGGTGATTGGAGCAGATTTCAATGGACATGTTGGGGAAGGGAATAAAGAGGATGAGGAGGTGATGGGGAGGTACGGTCTCAACAAGAGAAATGTGGAAGGGCAAATGGTGGTAGAGTTTGCAAAAAGAATGGAAATGGCAGTGGTAAACACGTATTTCAAGAAGAAGGAGGAACACAGGGTGACATATCGGGAGAAGGATGTTGAAGATGGAGCCGCCAGGCAGGAGGAGAAGAGGAAGGCCAAAGAAGAGGTTCATGGATGCGGTGAGGGCGGACATGCGGGTGGTTGGAGTGTCAATGGAAGATGTGGAGGATAGAGCGAAATGGAGACAGTTGGTCCGCTGTGGCGACCCCTAACGGGAACAAGCCGAAAGAGGAAGAAGAAGATTACCCGCACACGAGTATACCCCGCAATTTGAATTTTTGGAACTAATTTAGCGTGTAGCCCGTAGGTGATTTACGTGACAATATGGTATTTTCTCTTCTCTATTCTTCCCTTCCTTTTCTTTATTTAATTTCAGTCTCTCCTACCCTTGTATACATATGTAGAAGGCATCTTGCCCTTTTACAAAAGGTCTAATGTGTGGAGTTGCTGAATGTATTTGCATTAACACCGGTATCTCGCAAGCATTTGGGAAAGTGTAATCTGTTTATCCAGTGATTGCAAACAAAGGCCCAAATTCATGAACAAAAAGCAATCATCAATGTATTCATCAAAAAGGTTTGTATATGGTCTTTGTTACATCTTTATTATTGAGGTTCTGTTGAATTTATTTTCGCTTGATTTTGTGCTGCTGATAATAGTTGCAGAGTACTTTCTGGGCGTTGTTTTCGAATGACTTTCTCTCCTGCAGATGACATTTCATTACTCCACATGTTTGATGAAAAGCAGAGAGCCTTACGATGAAATTGATGAATCGTGCTGGGAGAAGGGGTCATTGCTCGATGATAGCCGTGTATCTGGGCGACCAATGGAGCTGTTACTGGGGAAACAGTTTAAATTGCTAGTCTGGGAGACATTGCTGCGTTCAATGAGGCCAGGAGAGGTGTCCATCTTCTGCTGTGACCCCATGGTAATTATGTCTGTTATTTATTGATGAATCATTGTAGTAGATTTATCATCTTTCTCAATCAGCTACTGTTACAATTTTATTCGTTCTTAATTTCAACTTCTTAATAATGGCAATGCTTAATGTCTGTTTTTGAAGATTACATTTAATGACCCAGGTCAAAAAACCAGTAAAGACCAGTAGCTTACTGGTCAACTGGTACCAGTTGAAAACCAGTAGCCAACTGGTACCAGTAAAGCCAGTTGGTTTCTTACTGGTTTTAATATGGAAATTGGAATAGAGTGATATATTACCAGTTGAAATACAATTGTATTTAACTAACTGGTATCAACTGGGACCAGTACATTGTAACTGGTATCAACTGGGAGACCAGTACATTGCAACTGGTATCAACTGGGACCAGTACATTGCAACTGGTATCAACTGGAACCAGTAAGACTTTAACTGGTACAAATATGAGCTACTGGTTTTTTTCAACTGGGAAATTGGAATTCTGACTGAATTTAACTGGTACCAGTTGAAACCAATAGAGACCAGTTAAAGACCAATTAGAACCAATAGAGACCAGTTGAAAATGTGTACTGGTTTTAACTGGTTTTTCGACCTGGGGAGCTCTTCTGGATAAGTTCACAAGGTTTGCACTCTGCTCATGCTACGTGCGCACACGTCTGTGTTTATGTATGTGTGAGTGTTTGAGCACACCTGTTCCCTCATTCTGTGTGCTGGTATGCCTGTCCCTACTTCTGTATCTGCACGTGAAGTTAGGCCTGTTTCTGTCTGTTTCTGCATTTGCTTGTGCAAAAAACTTTTGATGTGTTTTCCTTTTCCTGTATGTCCACATACAGCATGTTGTGCTGTACCCATCAGTGGCGCGCAGCCTACGAGAAATAGCATCTGGCCGTGAACCCCAAGAGATGCGCTCACATTGTTGTGGCTTGGCGCACGCTTCACCACACGCTCACGACCAGCAAGATCTGGCAGACTTGCAGGCCCAACCCCAACCATTGCTTTTTACATTGGAGTTGATTAAGGCATGTGAAGTAGTTGGAAGAAGAGTTTGGTGTTCACTCAATGCCGTGATTTTTTTCAAGTAAAACGCGTATAATGAAATTGTATTTCTTTGCTTTCAGGTTGAGGAACCGGGTGATTATGAACAGGAGTTGTGGGCTATGAATGATGAAGAACGATTAGCGGCAGTCCCTCGTTTGCACGCAGAGGGGAATGCCGCGTACCATTCCGGTGACATCAAACGTGCTGCAAAAGCATATCACAATGCCATCGTCTGTCTTAAAAATCTGCAAATGAAGGTCAGCCATTGGGACCTTAAGTTTTTTTTTTTTTGTTTTTTTGTTTTTTTTTTGTTTTTTTTTTTAGCAAGACCAATATCCAGCCTCCTTTGAGCAAGTAAAGATTTGCAGGTCAAAAATATATCTTATGACTTGGACATTAGAAAGAAAAAAAGAAATGCTCGCTAAACACATTACTGATTTAAACACCTTATAAATGCAAATTAACTGTGTTTTCATTTCAAGGTTTGAGGAGAAGTGATCAGCTTCAGAATTAATTATTTATGTGTTCGAGGCCATCAATTTAAAGTTGTGAAACTGGAAGAAAAAAAATTGATTGGTCATTAGTGGCGTAAAGGTTAGAGCATCCGCTCATGTTCAGCAGGTCGGCGGTTCGAACCTGGCCCCGGCCTAATCATGCCGTAGGCATAGACTTTAAAATGGTATGTGCTGCTTCCTTGATTGACACAGCATTTTAAAATGTTAGAATACCGACAAACAACCATTTGTTGGCAACTATTACGTAAGCTTTAAGGGCATAATGGCCTCCACCTGCGTTGAAGTTCTTTGCAAGGGAACTCATATTGTTACGAATCTGGAAGCCATGAGCACTCAACATACAGGCACTATGGAACAGTTATATCGGTAAGTGTGTGTTTCGAGTTAGGGTCCCGTCCCTAGTCTCATGGGAATTCAATGTTCATGCGCTGCGGAGTTATTTTGATAGTCAGGGTTTTCTTTTAGTTTTACACCACCAACATCAACTACAACACCAGCATCACCCTCACCTTCACCTCGCTCTGGCCGACGCCATGGCGTCCGTGGGGGGGGGGGAGTTCAAGGAGGAGCCTCGCGGCGGCTCTCGCCCAATCAGGGAGATCCGAGGGAGTTCCTCGGCGGTCGTCCAATGACCACAGCCCACGCAGGATAATGTTCCTCTGCATGTTTGGAGGGCGGTCCGCCGAATGACCGTCACGTCGTCACCCCCGGTCCAATCAACGGCCTTGGCGCCCGTTTTGGCCAATGACAGGACGACGAGCGCATTTTTGCGTGCCAAAACCGTCCAGTGAGGAAGAGCGGGGAGGGAGGAGGTGTTCCCTCCCCCCCCCCCCGGACAAGGGCGAATGAGGTTGCGGCACGATCAGGTACGCCAAAAGCAGATCTGGAGCATTACAAGCATCAATGGTCCGAGCGTCACCCACCGTCAGGAGCCACCAGGGGCCACAACCGGCCGATAGCTGTTAGGAGCTGTGAGAAGCTGAGGTGCTGTGAGAAACTGTAAGGTTGCAAGGCTGTCACCAACTGTCGCCAACTCAGCAACCATCTGACTGGAAATCGACGAAAATAGCCATTGTCCAGCTGACTGACTGACTCGCAAAACTGACCGTCGCCAACTCACTGACGCCAACTGACTCACTGTCGCAAAACTCTTAAAGCCGTCGCCAACTGACTCTCAAAGTTGTCAGAACCACAACCAGCCATCGCCAACTGACTGATGCCAATTGACTCAAAAAAACGGATCTATCGTCCACTTTTTAGGTGGCCCGTCTGGGCGGAGCCTCCAGCAGACTCCAGCCAAATCCACCCCGTCCTTTCGCACATCGTTGCCCATGACAACCCGCTCGTCCCGTGATCATTCCTGGCCCATGACGCCATGCCTGTGGTGCTGGATGAACGGCAGAAATCAGCCATTTGCCAGAATTACCAAGCAAAAACATGAAGCGCTCATAAAACATCAACAACAATTATCACCTCAATGTTCAGCCCGATACGAAAAAGAGCCAGTTAGCATCCATAGAGCTGCTGAACGGGGTGTCAAATGTTGGTGAAAGAGGTGGGTGAGCCTCCATTGGGCTAACGGCTATTTCACGTGCATGAATGTGTTTGTCGTAAAGAGAAAAAGGAGCTTTCCATAAGAGAGGGAATGCAGTTTTTTACCCTTCTCAATGCATCACGTTTAGAATCCCACCAGACATGGGGATGGGTCTATCCTGGGAATGCATTTAGGGAAATAACTGTCTGAGGACCGAGATGTTTGTATTCATTCGTCGGATTGAATTTTGAAATCCGTAACAATATATATATATATATATATATATATATATATATATATATATATATATATATATATATATATATATATATTTTATATTTTTTAAAATAGATATATTTTTAATCTACATTGGCTATCGAGTGCAGCCTGTGGCTGCTGGTTGCATCATTGTTTGGGACGCGGCTTTTGCCGCTGATGCAATGTCCCCTTACCAGTACACTAGTGCTCATTTTGCCAACCTCGGAAGGATGACAGGCTGAATCAATCCCCTGGTGTATTAATTCAGCGGCCCAACAGGGCTTGAACTCAGGATCCTAGGATCCCAAGCCGCCGCTCTAGCCACTAAGGCAACACCAGGCTCAATCTACAGTATATATATTATAAATGGTTATGTTTTTTCTTTTACATATATATATATATATATATTGCCTTTGTGTATTGTGTATACGTTGAGTTCGTGGCAGACTACTCACAATCCAATAATTGTAGTGCACATTCACATCGGCAGACTTTTTTTTGTAATTTATCCGTCCTGGAATCTATTTCAGTCTCTTGAAATGGATGCTGGAAACACATTTAATGACTCATTTTAAAATCCTCTTTCTGAATTTGGATGCATTAATAACCACTTGTGTACATTTGGATACCTTTCTTTGTTGTTGTGATTTCAGGAGAAGCCAGGTGATGTTCCCTGGTTGGAGTTAGATATTCGGATCAATCCTCTATTGCTCAATCTCTGCCAGTGTAATCTGCACACTGGAGACTTTTACTCTGTAATTGAACATACATCATCCATAATCAACAAATACGAAGGTAAAAAACCAGCTGCCTTGTTGCAAAGCATTTGTTGCCATCTTTCATTGGGTTTTTTTTTATTCATTTGTTCTCTTGCAGATGTTCTGTTTTGATGTTGATGATTTGACAGACTGTTTTTTGAAAGGGGGTGGGGGGGGGAGAGGCAGTAGTAAACTTGAACCTCAATCCTTCATTTTATGCTAGTCCTTATAGCTCGCCATACCCAGCACTGTTTTATATGATTTTAAAAAATTTCTTCTAACACCACTCATTTTATCTCACATTACAAAATTGTACTATGTGGGTTTTTTTGCATTTATTCTGGGGTCGCACAGTAAACCCACCAAAACCACTTAAATGTCTTTTTCAATTTCATGAGGATTTGACAACGTTCAAAAATACACCTTTTTGCTTGTCCTACCTTCTAAAAGGCCCAATATTTCAGTGTTCTTGACATTGTGGCACATTGTCTGACAGATTGACAAATCCTGCAAAAATTAATGCAGGTAACTAGCTTTCCCACCATTGTTCCATGCACGCTCACCCACAATTCATCTTCGTGACAGAGAACTATATCGTGCTGGGACTCAGTAGTAAAAACTCAGTTCGGATCCGGATCGGTAATTTTGGCCAAACTTTACCAGGCCCCGGATCGGCTCTGAAGTCGGTCCCGGTTGGAAAGGTCCGACTAAATCGAATTATACTTGGTTGAAAGCTGATGATCGATTTACTTGGAACAAAAATTTGTTCGTTTAATCATAGTTGTCCGTTTTAAAAGCCTCTTTCCATTTTGAAGATGAAGAATTGCTAATGGTTTCTTTACAGCTGTTCGAACGGAAGCATTTATTATTCTACTAAAGCAAGAACGCTTTAGAAAGACATGGAAGGAGCATAATATATATATATATATATATATATATATATATATATATATATATATGTATATGTATGTATATATGCATATATATATATATATATATATATATATATATATATAATTCCAGCAATATCTGTGTGTTTGTCTGTCTGTCTGTCTGTCTGTCTGCGACCGCCGTTTCTCGACGACCGCCGGTCCGATCTCATTGAAACTTGCCAGGAATATTGCCGGGGACTCGCGGATGTGCCTTGTCGAGGTTTAATATCGATCGGACGCGCTTCCCAAGTTACGGCCATTTTCCTGCTTTTTCAGTGTTGAAAAGGTGTATATATGGCAGCTGAAGGTGTCGTTCCACCTTCTCACCTTATCATGCCAATTTTTTCCCAAATTATTAATAACCGGACGACCACCGGTCCAATCTGATTGAAACTGGCCAAGAATATTGCCGGGGACCCGCGGATGTGCCTTTTCAAGGTTTGATATCGATCGGACGAGCGGTTCCCAAGTTATGGCCACTTATCT
The DNA here is from genome assembly GCF_056783735.1 of Eptatretus burgeri. Classification (NCBI taxonomy): domain Eukaryota; kingdom Metazoa; phylum Chordata; class Myxini; order Myxiniformes; family Myxinidae; genus Eptatretus; species Eptatretus burgeri. The sequence goes on from NC_140965.1 coordinate 91,600,525, forward strand.
GTCGACCAATGACAGGACACGGTGTTATGACGTCACGAATGACGTCACAATTAATGTTTATTCATTTTTTTTTTTTGTTTGTTTTTTTGTATACCTTGGTCGAGGCTCGTATGAGAGCTAACACACAACTCACAGCAAGGAGGCATGAGACAAGAGGGGCGGGAGTGGAAGGGACAAAACAGTGGGGAACAGACACATTAGGTGAACTGTGGAAGGGAGAGGGATGGGGATGGGACGGGGAACATGGCGAAGAGAAGATGGACATTTCAGGGACTTTCAGGAAGGAAAGTAGGAGAAATGAAGGAAGTGGGCTTGGGTGGATTATCGGGGGTAGAAAAGATCGAGGATTTGGATGGGGGAA
>NC_140965.1:91605885-91615885 GCF_056783735.1 Eptatretus burgeri
AGGTAGTTCGAATTTGGCGAGCAACCCTATCCCACGCGGGGGCTGATTGGCTCGATCGCGGTGAGACCGAAAGGTCCACCCGTGACTGGTTCCCGGCGTTAGTCCGAGAGGGTCACGACTGGATTGTCCGTCCGGTGGGCGACGTGCCGCGATTCGAGTTACGTGGCCGTCCGCACGCCGGCGGGCGCGAAGACCGCAACACTGGTGTCAGGTCGTGCGATACAAATTCATCGCCCTCCTCGCGGCACTGGTATCGGAGAACAGGAAAACAGGCTCTCCTGTCTCCGGCTAAATTCACGGGAATCGGTCCAGGGGTGAGAGAAGCGACCCCCGATTCCCTCCAAATTACGAGCGAGCGAAATTAACCCTTCACGAGAAGCAAGATGGCGTCTCAAGGCGAGCGGGAGCCGGGGGTATTAGAAATGGATGTAGAATGTGTAGAATCCATGGTCCAGGATGGAATCCCCGAGCAGGAAATGTTGATTGTGCAGGAACACGGACTCGCCCAACTGAACCCAGAGCCCGAAATGGGTGCGGCAGCGGCCGCGGTGTATGACACCTTCCCCCCCCCTCTCCACCAAAACCCTTCCCCAACCCTTGCCGAAACGGCTCAGCTGAGTGCATCCGACATGGCCCAGCTATGCGCCATGCTGGCGGCAATGACAGAAAAGATGGATACAAATACAAATGAAATGAAAAACGAAATGAAAGACATGAACAAGCAAATGAATGAAGTGAAAACGACGATGGATGCGAATACACAACAAATGAACGAAAAGATGGATGCGAATACACAACAAATGAACGGAATGGAAACAAACTTGAAGGAGGAAATGAAAGAACTACGGGGTGAGACGCAGAACATGGGCCGATGCCTGCAGGCGGGCATGAAGGCCGTGAGCAGGGAGCTAAAAATGGCGACTCCACGTGTCGGAACGAACGAGCTGGGAGGGGGTGCAGCGGCTGTCGGGCCCGCGGTGGAGGCGGGTAAGGAAAAAGTAATTCGGGAGACAAGAGACGAGGTGAAAGTAATTGCGAGGGAGAGAAAAGAACAATTAATACGGAGAGCAAGGATGAGGTACGCGGAGATCGTGAAAGAGCAAGGAGTGAAAAACAGGGAAGGACGGGAGCGACTTAAAGAGAAAGCAAGGTTGACCTACATAAAGATAAGGGAAAGACGCCAGAAAGAAGCGGAGACTAATAGACAGGAGGGGACAACAGAAATTTATAAATGTATAGAGACACGGGAGACAGAAAAAATAGAGGAGAGACAACACGATGAAGACGGGGTAAGTGACGCGCACACACACACGGAGGTAGTGGAGGATAATGGGGGTGAGCTCGCGGACCGTGCAGGGACCCGGTGCGAGCAGCGGGATGGCCTCCTCCAGGAACGAGGGGAGGGAGTCTGCCCCCTTGAGGCGAGTCACGACCAGGTGAGTTCGGTCGTGCTTTGCGAGGTTGAGGGGAGGAGTGCTGTGGACGGGTGCACGGAGAGCTTGGGGGGTATAGAGGCCCCGGAGACCCTTGTGGGGACACGAATCCCCAGTGTGGTTGTCCCTGTGTGTGTGGTGCAAGGTGTGAGTGCGGCACCGTGTGTGGAAGCGACCCCGTGTGTGGAAGCGACCCCGTGTGTGAGTGGTGTGGTGGCGATGGTGCCGGAGTACGTGCTTCCCAGCACGCCGTGTGTGGATGAGGCACCGTGTGTGGAAGAGGCCGTGTGTGTGAGTGAAACGGCCAGTATGAGTGAGGCACCACGTGTGAGTGGTGTGGTGGCGATGGTGCCGGAGTACGTGCTTCCCAGCACGCCGTGTGTGGATGAGGCACGGTGTGTGAGTGAGGCACCGCGGGTTAGTGCCCCCGCGTGTGTGGGTGAGGCACCGTGTGTGGATGAGGAACCGCGGTTGAGTGCCCCCGCGTGTGTGAGTGAGGCACGAGTGAATGGAGCACCACGTGTGAGTGGTATGGGTTATGCAAGGGAGACCGTGTGTGTGAGAGAGCGGTATGAGAGGGAGATGTCGGTTGGCATGCGGGAGCACGCAGCCGCGTCTCCCGGTGTGAGTTTAATGGTGTGGACTGTGTGCGTCGTGACACGCAGGTGTGCGTGGGTTGAATGGAGACGACGACGGCGACATGGGAGAAACGAAAGCCGAGTAGCGGCTGTAGTTGTTTCGAGGACCGTGCCGGGTTCACCCAGCAGTGAGCACGCGGTTCGTGCTGTGCAACGCACGAGACCGCCACGTGCTCGCTTGCGAGAGTGAAGTCCCGGTCCGGAAACGCACGCGGTGGATTTGCCGATCCCGCGGACGGACAAAGTTTAGGCAGGTAAATGGATTTGGACCGGACGGGTTCTCCACGCGATCGTGTGTGTTGATCTCCAACGGGCAAAGCACATGTGTTCGCGTGGGAAATCCCTCGAGACGTGGGGCTTGTGTTTTTTTTTATGCGCACGGTGACGTCATGGCTGCACGTGGGGTTGGAATCCGGCAGGAGGGGTATCTCTGCCGGATGGTCCCGTCCAAGGAGGGACGAGGAACACGTGCAGCTGCATGACGTCACGGGCAGGTGCAAAGTGCGCGAGCTCTGAGTTGCCGCGCAGGTGCTGCGCATGGGAAAAAAAGAAAGCCAAGCCTCACTTTCGGGTGCAAAGGATTCCTGGGCAAGGGGTGAAAGACCCCCTTACCTGGGCACAGGATGGAAACTAGTTAGGGGGAAGGGTTAGCTTAGCTAGACCGACTTCATGGGGCAGGGGTAAGTCCTCATGGAGTCCGTGGAATGGATTAGTTAGAGGGATTTAGTGAGCTTTAGGTTGGGAAATAAAATGATTTATTTGGAGACATGGACAGACTTTGGATGTGTAGAGGGGACGTAGCTTAGCTACGTAGTGTTAAATGGAACGTGCTGTAGTTTAAGGGACGACGTGGGAGCACGAGTTAGTTAGGGGATGCAGATAGAAGGATGGCAGAGTTCAGTGGTGAGTGTGTTGAAGAGTTGGTGAGTGAAGAGGAAGCATGTGCTTGGTGAGTGAGTGAGGCCAGCGGGTCTGTGTGTATGGAGTGAATGGGGAATGCATGGTGCGATGAGTGATTGGAGGGAGGAGTGACTCCCGCCCAAGGGACCCCGGGGTCAGTGTAGAGTGAGTTAGCTGGGTTAGTCAAATTGAAAAATGGAGGTCGTTTTGCTGTTGGTGGGAAAGTAGGCTCGAGACCCATTTGGAGGGGTGCAGGAGCCCTGTTGACGGGCTTGGGAGCGTGGCTGCGAAAGGTGAGTATCGCTGAGTGGGTACCCCGGGCACCAGGCTAGTCGGCCGCGGTAGGCCATGGGCCCATGGGGGGCCGGGATAGAGTAGTGGGCACGGGTGCGCCTGCTTGGTGCGGGGGCCCGGGGCGCCATTAGCCGCGTGGGCAGTGTAGTGGGCACGGGTGACCCTCGGAAAGGGGCCCGGGAGGCCGGCCTGCCACGTGTGCGTTTCAGGGGAGGTGCCATGGGGGCACTCCCGGTGTTAGGGAGCTGGTAGGCTCGGAGGCAGTGTAGTGCCCGGGGGTGCCATAGCGGGAGATTCGGCAGAGGGTCGTGCCTGCCGGAGGGAGCCACGTGTCCCAGCCAGGAGACCGTGTGAGGGCACGGAGAGAAAATTGGGGGGCGAGGCCCGAAATTGTGAGGACACCAACACAGGCGACGGGAATCTGGGTTGTTAGAACCAATAGTTTAAGCGAGAGGCGCTTGTTGAAAGCCCCGGGGTAGTTTAGCAGTTAAATGGTTAGGGTAGATTAGGAGATGTACCCCTCCGCACCATCCATCCCCTCGCTCTCGTTGTGGGCCGCTGGACCCACTTTGGTTATAGATCGCCGAACTCTGGGGAGGCCATTCTGAGGCTTCGTTGGGCCTCGACACAGGACGTTAGCTCTCCCTTATTCCCCTCCGGGAAGGGAACGTAGGGGTTGGGAGTAGGCTAGGTGACAGAATAGGTTAGCCGAACAAGGACGATAAAGGGGGTTAGGGGACGATTTATAGTGGGGAAGTAAAAATAAAAACAACAAAAACAAAAATAAGTTGGGGCTAAATTGGGGTTTGACAAATTAAGGGAGTGGGTATGTACAGTGACAGGCAAAGGCGATAGGTTGGGAGGGAGACAGGTAGGTAGGTCCGAGCCCGCCTTCCAAGTGGCCAGCACCACCGCACTCCCTCCACCAACCTCCACTGAACGGCAAGAGCTGGCCAACTTCATCGGCTGGCCGTGTTTTGCTTCAAGGCGGAGGCCGGCCAACTTCATCGGCAGCTGTTGTTTTGCTGCAAGGCCTGTGCCATCGGCTGGCCGTGTTTGCTTCAAGGCCTGTGCCGGCCAGTTCATCTGCTGGCTGTTTTTCTTCAAGGCCTGTGCCGGCCAGTTCATCTGCCGGCTGTGTTTGCCTGCAGCGGCCTTCTTCTGCGGGCTGTGTTTGCCTGCTGCCTTTGCCATGCCATGCCCACTGCCCCTGTTCACCAGCCCCGTTCAATTTTTGCTTTGCCCCCCCCTGTTCATTTCCATGTGCGCCAGGATCCGCAAGGCAACAGTTTGCAAGCTGCGAGAACTGCCCTGTTGGCAGCTACAACACGGGCCTGCAGTGGCGGCCCGTGCACCGTGTTTGCGTCCATCCATTCATGCATCCATTCGTTGTGCTCATTGCGTGTGCCACTTGAGCTGGCACGGAGACTGCGTTGTGCGGCCCATGCACCGTTGTGGTTCACTGAGTTCAGTTCAAAAGGGAAGGCCTTGGACTGCGTGTGAGCAGCCAGCCACGTTCCCTGTCACCTGCATTGTTTGAGTCAGAGACTGCATGTGGGCAGCCTGGCTCCCTGCTAACTGCTTTCTTTTGCAGAGTTCAATGATCCTGGGCCATGGTTTAGTGTAAGATTTGTAAGTTAAGGTTAAGATGTACTGTACATATGAGTGCGCCCCCGGCATGTTTGTCTTAGCGCCGGCAATTTTATTTAAGTCGTCCGTGTGAGTGAGTTTGTTTAGATAGTTACGCAGCCCTTAGGTTATTTATTTTGGGGACACGAATACCATGAATGTCGCACTCAGGGATCCGTAGGTAAAATGTACTAGGGGAAAACTACACATGATGGCACACGAAAATTTGACGACTCGGGACGAGTCTGTAAAAAGGGAAGGGGGTAGTGTTGTGGTTACCAGATTCGCAAACCACCATTCAGGTCCCTTAGGTGAGGTATCTCGGTAAGTGCATGTGTAGTTAGGCCCAAACCCGTTGTCTAGTGGGAATACATGTCATTTATACGTGCTGCGACTCTTCAGGATAGCCGTTTTTCTTTTACTATCTTTATTTTGGACCAATCGCCACCATCACAACCACAACATCAACCACCAACCACAACGCCGCTTCACCACAACCGCCATGACCTTTACCGTCACAACTCGCCACCATCGCATCACCGTCATCTCGCGCCACTCATGGGCACCGATGCTGGACTCGTGTAGGGCGCACGTTGAACAGCGTGTACAAAATCACGGATTTTCTGCTTCAAAAACGGATCGAAAACGACACACGCCCACTTTTTGCCGTCCAATCGGTGAGCGAGGGGCGATTTGGGGCCGCCCCCAGGGCGATCGATATATGCAAATTTGTGGATCAAAAGCCTTCACGCCCACTTTTTGTCGGGCCAATGGGGAGCGAGTTGAAAGGTCAAAGGGAGGGGGTCAAAGGCGAAGTTACGGGGGGATAAAAGGACGGTGTTCGTCAGTAAAAGGCGTAGTAAGAAGTCGGAACGAGGAAGAAGGGAGTCGTAAAGGTCGGAACGAGGCGAAGGAGAGTCGGAACGGAGGGGACGAGTGTGGAAGACTGGAGCCCGAAGCCTGCAGTGGCTGGAGAAGCTGAAGAGACTCGGACGAAGGGTGCTCGCGTCGGTGCAAGGAGCTGCGCGCCCGAGGGAGGCCGGCAGCGCGACCTGGCCGAGGTGGAGACGCTCGTCGCACATAATAAAGATCCTCTATACCCCGAGCATCAGCAACCCCCTCCTGTTTCCCCCGCGCTGAGATAGTGCGACCAAGGGGGCCCGTTCCCACCCCCTGCCAGGCACTGTCCACGAGGCCCGCGGGTTGCGGGGCCATCGCCGCTCCGCGTCTCATCACCAGACGGGTAGGCCCGACCTGGTCTCGGCCCCAGGCCTACCTCATTCTTGAGGGTATTTCTTTTCCTTGGTTTTGGGTATGTGTTGTCGGCGCCGTCTGTGAAGTAGAATTGTATAAGTGTTGCCGTGTGCTCGGTAGTCGGTATTAGCTCTGCACTGTGTTTTCACTTTTATGTTTGCTTTTTGTGTAAATGGAATTGTGTTTTCTTTTTTTTGTGTGCATTTGGTGGAATTGTATTTGTGTGCTTCCCGTGTGCCGAGAATAAATGTGCTTTATTGTTGAACTGTTCTCCCGCTTCGCTTCGTCTTTTTCCTCCATTGAATCCCCATCTTGCTTCACGTAAAGGGTTGGTAGTGGGCTGAATACGCCCGATAATTAATCGAACCGTCGAGGTCGACGATAACACCGCTCGGTTATTCTGATAGTACGGAACGGGTCGCTTAAGTGGCCCGTGTCCGAAGTCGACCTGCGGCGAGGTGCGATCGCCCGGTCTACCCTCCGCGTGGGTACTTAGGTAGTTCGAATTTGGCGAGCAACCCTATCCCACGCGGGGGCTGATTGGCTCGATCGCGGTGAGACCGAAAGGTCCACCCGTGACTGGTTCCCGGCGTTAGTCCGAGAGGGTCACGACTGGATTGTCCGTCCGGTGGGCGACGTGCCGCGATTCGAGTTACGTGGCCGTCCGCACGCCGGCGGGCGCGAAGACCGCAACAATATATATATACATATGTATATGTATGTATATATATATGTATATGTATATATATATATACATATGTATATGTATGTATATATATATGTATATGTATATATATATATATATGTATATGTATGTATATATATGTATATGTATGTATATATATATGTATATGTATATATATATATATATGTATATGTATGTATATATATGTATATGTATGTATATATATGTATATGTATATATATATATATATATATATGTATATGTATGTATATATATGTGTATATATATGTATATATATATGTATGTATATATATGTGTATATATATGTATATATATGTATATGTATATATATATGTATATATATGTATATATATATATATGTATATGTATATGTATATATATGTATATGTATATGTATATATATGTATATGTATATATATGTATATATATATATATATATATATATATGTATATAGATATATATATATATATATATATATATGTATATGTATATATATATATATATATATATATATGTATATGTGTATATATATATATATATATATACATAATGCATATGTATATGTAATATGAGCCTGGTGTTGGCGCAGTGGTTAGGGCAGCGGCTTGGGATCCAAAAGGTCCTGAGTTCAAGCCCCGTTGGACCACTGAATTAATACACCAGGGGGTTGACTCAGCCTGTCATCCTTCCGAGGTCGGCGAAATGAGTACCAGTGTACTGAGCCGGTGTATACCCCGGTTAAAATACGTGTACCATATCCCTGTGTCGTAAGAGGCGACCAGGGTTGCGTCAGGAAGGGCATCCGGTGTAAAACATGTGCCAAATCACTATGCGGATCATGCGGATGATTCGCTGTGGCGACCCCTAAAGGAGGGAGCAGCCGAAAGAAGAAGAAGAAGAAGATATATGTGTATATAATATATATGTATATGTATGTGTTTATATATATATATATATATATATATATATATATATATATATATATATATATATATATATATATATGTAGTGATATTTTTCGAAGCAATATAAAATTCTATAAAAGTACATGGAAGGATCACACAAACAACAATAACATCCACAGCCGATCGGAGTTAACCCAGAGCTGGCCGCACTGCTCACAGCGAACAGTCCGAGACAGGTAACAGTTACAGTGCCCGATTATGGGAACATTTGCTTTTAAACTCACAAAGAGAAGCAGCATGACCATTCTGTAGCACATTCAATTCAGGTAATAACGCACATTTCTACCACACACACAAAATTAATGACTTCATTTCATGTGAGAGGAAAATTTCTGAGTTAACATCCAAACCGGCTTGACTCCGATTCGGCTCAGAAGGGTAACTCACCGAGTTTGAGTTTGGGTGCTCGGTTCGGGTACAGCACAATGTCGAACTCCTAGTTCCTGGATCTGTGACATTCATGTGAGCTACTAATGCCCTGGAGACAACTTTGAACATCCCCTCTCAGTTAGCTTGCATCGTAGCTGTGGCTCGAAGGGCAGTTTAGTTTTGGATGTGCAAAAGTCTCTACTCCACTTTGGCTCCCTGGCCCCTTCCATGCCTGGTTCCAATAATGACCCTTTTATCTGATTCAGCCATCTTGAATGAATGAATAAAGAGCTTGATTAAAAATTGAAACAGTGCAGGTTCAATTCCTGCCCGTAACCAATTTTTTATTATATTGTTGCGGATTCGCGCCCGCCGGCGTGCGAACGGCCACGTAACTCGAATCGTGGCACGTCGCCCACCGGACGGACAATCCAGTCGTGACCCTCTCGGACTAACGCCGGGAACCAGTCACGGGTGGACCTTTCGGTCTCACCGCGATCGAGCCAATCGGCCCCCGCGTGGGATAGGGTTGCTTGCCAAATTCGACCTACCTAACTACCCACACGGAGGGTAGACCGGGCGATCGCACCTCGCCACAGGTCGACTTCGGACACGGGCCACTTAAGCGACCCGTTCCGTACTATCGGGATAACCGAGCGGTGTTATTCGTCGGCCTCGACGGTTCGATTAATTATCGGGCGTCTTATCCCACGACCAACCCTTTACGTGAAGCAAGATGGGGATTCAATGAAAGAAATGACGAAGTGAAGCGGGAAAACAGTTCAATAATAAGCACCTTTATTTCGCGATGAACGGAAAGCACACATATACAATTCCACCAAAAGCACATGGAAAAGAAGAAGACAAAAAGCAAATGCGACAATGCAGATCTAATACCGACTACGCGAGCACACGGCAACACTTATACAATTTTACTTCACAGACGGCGCCGGCAACACATATTCCCAAAGCAAAAGAAAAGAGAACCACCCTCCAGGATGAGGGGGTAGGCGGGCCTGGGGCCGAGACCGTGTCGGGCCTACCCGTCTGATGATGAGACGCGAAGTGGCGGTGGTGCCTCAACTCCGCGGGCCTCGCGGACAGTGTCTGGTAGGGGGTGGGAAGGGGGCCCCCTTTTGTCGCACTATCTCAGCGCGGGGGGAAACAGGAGGGGGTTGCTGATGCTCCGGGAAAGGAGGATTTCACAAAAATCTTGGGTCCCGCGACGAGCGTCTCCACCACGACCTCGGTCGCGCCGCCGGCCTTTCCCTCCGCAGTTCCTCGAATCCGACGCGAGCACCCCCTCAACCGCCTTCGCCGCCGCCGCCTCTCCACAGCTCCGTCCTCTTCACTCCGACTCCGCGAACTCCCAACTGCGAACTCCCAACTGCACTGAACTCTTCCTCCGCTTCCAACTCAACTCTTCCTCCTGCGAACTGAACTGCCTCGACTGACGAACGCGGCCCCTTATATCCCCCGTGGCCTCGCTCCTTCATCTTTGACCCTCTGCCTCCGACCTTTCACCTCTCTTGCTGGCTCCCCATTGGCCCGAGGAAAAGTGGGCGTGAATGCTTTTTGATCCATGAATTTGCATATAGCGACCGCCCTCCAACGCCCTGGAGGCGGGGCCAAATCGCCCCTCGCTCACCGATTGGACGGAACAAAAGTGGGCGTGAGTCGTTTTTGATCCGTTTTTCTGCGGAAAGTCCGCGATGCTTTTGAACACGCTGCTCGGTGCGCGCTCTACACGAGTCCAGCATCGGTGCCCAGGAGTGGCGCGAGATGACGGTGATGCGATGGTGGCGAGTTGT
>NC_140965.1:91620885-91658385 GCF_056783735.1 Eptatretus burgeri
AGTTTCAATTTAGCACTGATCATCTTCTTCACAATGAACCGATCAACTTTTTCTCTCAAGGTTGGATTTTGTATCAGAGACAAATTATACAACATTTCTCTATCAGCTTCATGCTTTTCTTCCAACGTTGTGGTATTCCCATAATCAATATCGTGTCTCATGCACACTTCATCAACTCTATTGATGGGCTTACTCCAGGATTTAAGATTGTTTGCCTCATCTAATCTTTTATCTAAGTTTGTGCCTGGACCACAGAAAGAATACCCTGGAAGATGTAATTCCCCTGGTATTCCAGTAGTTGTAAATTTACTTCCTGATAAAAACTTTTGTATATCTCCTCCTCGTTTGTGTTTGGAGATAAATTGATTTTTTTTTGAACCACACACCGAACATATACCTTTTTGTATAACCCTGTTATTTTTACTTTTAATATATGAAATATTTTTAGTATTAGTTTTCTTTTTACATTTGAGACAATAACTCATTTATTTATGTGAAAAATTCCTGCAGAGTGCAAAAACCTTTTTAGTTTCCAACATGCACATTTGAATCTTAATTTTTAAAACATAAAGAATCCTTAGAAATGCCTTCACTCTCTCCTCCATTTATTTAAGAAAAAAAAATGAAAAACTTGAATTAAAATGAATAGCTTGTCGATGTCAATAGTCTTGTCGACAATATTTCAAATAGACTTGTCAATTCTTTGTTTTCCTCCTCGGTGGGTTGAGTTATTTTCTGTAATACCTCCAATCTTTTTTTAATCTCATCGGTTTCCATATTTTCATATTTATTTCGTCTCGCTCTTTCCTCCCTCTCCTTCTCTCTCTTCTCCTTTTCCTCCTTCTCTTTTTTCTCCCTCTCCTCCTTCTCTCTCTTCTCTTTTTCCTCCTCTTTCTTCTCCCTCTCCTCCTTCTCTCTCTTCTCCTTTTCCTCCTCTTTCTTCTCCCTCTCCTCCTCTCTCTTCTCCTTTTCCGCCTCTTCCCTCTCTTCTGCAACTCCTTCCTCATCCCTTATTATCCTTGAATCGCTTACACCCCATAGAATATCATACATATATTCATCAGGATTTCTTGTTATTCCTGTATCCAAAATAATTTTTTTTACAACAGGAAACCAATAAAATTTCTTTTGAATTTCTAAAAGAGCCTTACCTTTTCTTAACTTTATAATTTTTTCATTATTTAACATTTTCATTAAATCTAAAGTTGTCGGTTTATCAACATCAGCATAATGCCAATCTTTTATTGAAAATACCTCATTCTTATGTTGTAGAAGATATTTATTAAAATACCGAATACCCTTTCCTTGAAGGTATGCTTGGACACAGAAATTATAATTTTCTTGAAGCCTTCTTGCTGTCATTTATGTATTAGAAATATATGTTAGAATAATATTATGGCACGAAACACCTCCCCATCTTCCCATAGTTAAATCATTTTGTATTTCCTTACTTATTATATATAATCCTGTTTTTTCTGTTTTCATGATATAAACAAGGGCAAAACCATTATTATATTTACCCTTATTAAATTCTTTTATTTGTTGTTTACTAATCGTGGCCCCACAAAACTCATTCTCGATACCAAGTGGATAATATTCTTCCTTACGAGACTGATTTAATTGTTCCAGGTCTTCGAGGTTAATTTTAAATGACCAATTATACCCTAAATCATTCATGTCATACCCCCATTGTTGTATTCTCATGCAAACGATGCGCCCTTCTTTATAAAAATTTATTTTAATTCGAACTGTGAATTCTGTATGACCTGGAGATAATATCAACACTTCTGTATCTTTGGAATACACAGCCGTTTTATTTAAGGATATATATTGTGATAAATCGCTTAATCTCACCAAGTCATTCGCGTCAGTCGGGCTTGGATAATTTTTTAATTTATAAGCATTTTTCATGTTAATATTTTTGGTTATATTATATTTATATCGTTCAGCCTGTGCCTTTGTGTAATAATTTGATAAATCAATATCCAGTTCTTGAGATACACCAAAGATAGAACCATCTTTACCAACATAAGTCATTTATATTAGATTAAAAATAATATCATAAAATTTTTTATTTTTGTTGAGTTGAAATAACACATATAGACATAATTGACCACAACACTTGGAATTTAATTCTTGGACTTGAAATGTTTGATAAACACCATTCTGTAAGAATTTTATGACTTCAACAGGTGGTGGAAGACCAAAACTATCAAAATAATATTTGTCTTGACTATTAAAAATACAAACCCAATGAGAACCATTCCCATTATTATCTTCTAAGTTCATAATAATATTCTTTGTATGTTTCGGCACATTTGTTAATTCATCTCTCATACAAATAACCACATTATGAATTTTTAATTTCTTACAATATTTGACAAGTTGTAAATTTGATGTTATATTCTTTCCAAATTCTTTAAACCACTCATCAATGCTCATTTATTTATTAGAAAGATATAATCCATTACCTCTTTTCGTTAATTTTACACCTGCTTGTGCAATAGAAGAAAGCATATCTCCAACTAACAATCTCGCTTTATCAGGCAGACCTTCAAGTTTTTCAGCAAAATCTACAATTACACCACTTCCACTAATTTGTTTCTCCAACTCTTTGTTATGTCTTTCCAATTCTTTTGAGCCTTCCTTTCGTTAGCAGTTTTCACCGCTGTTGAAATACCACCCGTCAATGCTCCAACCGCACTTAAACCAGCAAATAAAGGAATTAGAAATGGGAGAAATCCTCCACTCGTCTCTCTTATTGAATATTTTTTCAACATTGGTTTTGTCATTTTAATTTTAAGTGAGCCAGTGTCATTCAAGATTTTAACCTGTTCTCTTGTGAGCAAAACATCAATTCTTACTGCTCCTTTTCTCTGAATTGTATTCACGTTAATCGTACAAGGCTTTTGATTTTGAACACAAGATGATAGTTTATGAAGATTGATTTGATTAACATATACCCCAGTTGGTACTTTGCCACTCATTTATTTAACAAAAAATTATGTGAGACTAATCATCACACCATTATCTGTATTAATCTGCAATTCTTTTTCTTCCAAAAGCAAACAATATGTATCAACTTCTTCACTCTCTCCTCTTTCAATGTAAAGGGAAGTATCCACTCGATTACACTTTATAGTTTCCTTTTGAGCGCTCAGGTCAAACGCATAGATTGTATACAAACTTTTAAATGCTGTCATATCCAAAATAGGTTCTTTATTTCCATTACTTTCACACACCTTTTGGTAAGACTTGTATGCTTCAGCAAAATCATTTTTTTCCCAATTAATTTCCAATCTATCTCGTGGATAAAATGTTCCATCTAGAGAAACGCGAAGTTGTTTCACCTTAGCATTATCACTCAATGCATTATTCTTATCAGTCGCAGTGTCATGAACTGGCTTTTTATCTGATCAAGTATCACCATCTGGCTTTTTAAAAATGATCCATAGATATCGTGGCTTTCCTTCCAGAACACCCAAATTCCACGTGTAAGTAGTTTGGTTGAGTTTAACGTGTTGACATCTTCTTTTGAGGTATGATACACTGAGTGGTTTCTTTGAGTTAAGTCTTCGATTCAACATCTCTTCTGTTTTAAGATTAGGAGTATATTCACTGATATACCAACTTATTTCCTCAATTACAAATTTATTCTGATCACCAAAAGCACTACCAACACCAAAAAGCAATCGATTTTCATTATCATTCCTTTGTAGTTGAAATCTAATTTTAAGACCATACAGAACTTTATCATGATCACAAAATCCAAATATACCTTAAAGAGGAACTGCCACAGTAAAACGATTTTCCGCTTTTGTATCATCATTATACGCTCCTTTCCTTTGAGTATATCCAGGGTCTGTGTTTGTTCCCGTTGACATATCAGGAATAAAACCTTCGACAGACCCCTTTCCCATTCTATCACTGAATGTATAGAGTGTAAATTTCATCATTTCAGATACAGCAGAGACATAATCAACCGCTTCAACTTCTTGTGTTCCAATATACAAACGCACACTATCAAACATTTTCCAGAAGAAATCATTTACAAGTGTAGCGTTTGTGTTAGTCGCAGCCTTAGTGAATTTAAATTTGCACAACAAGAAACTTTCGGATAGATTCAAATAGGTTTGTTGATTATTTATTTCAAAACTTTTTGTACCATTCGTATTCCAGTCTGTTCCAGTTATTGCATTTACCTTGAAGTAATCTTCTTTTTTAGTGGAGTTTGAGATAATAATAGTATCATCCAAATCATAGATACTATCAATTGCTTCCATACTTGTATTTATTTCGGAAAAAAAGATGTTAAAACTTTTGAAACCCTGATCCAAGTATTTGAATTATTCTCTGTCGTTCTTGGGGGGACAACTGAGTTTTGCCTTTCTTAATTTCTTTTATTGCTTGTAATTTATGAGATTCCTTCTGGACATCTTTTATGCTCTTTACAGCACCTGCTACATTTCCCACAGCAGAAGCAGTTGAACCAATTAGATATTTATGTTTAAGAATAGTTGAACCAATACCCATTAGAGTATCAATTATCCCATCTCCTCTAAATTGATGTCCAACACCCCTTTGTTTCTTAGGTTTATAGTATCCTCTACCAAGATACATTCCTTCACCCTTGTAGTATGGGGAAAGGAACATCCCATCCCCTGTAATTATTTTATATTTTCCCAACTCGTGTTTCCTCACAATAACCATCATATTTATTTATTGGAAAACTTCACGTAGGTGAATTCTGATGGTTATAACTTCTCCATGAAAAGAAATCATACGATTATCTTGGTCGGTTATCCTAAAATTTACTCTGTGTATGGTTTTTCCTGACACAGGGAGAGAAACCAAATTTTTGGGTTCCATATTGAATTTATAACCAATTGGGGTTGAGTATGCGCTGAATGAAAATATTGCATTTGTTTTTTTTCCATCATTATAAGCACCATCAATCAAATCACAGTGAATTAACACCGAATTTATTCCTGAGGATATTTGAATGACATTATCACTGTAAAACGTCCCATTAGTTTCTATCTTTTTTGAGGAGAAACCCAATAACTCTCGAAATGAATTATCAATTGTGAAATCAACCTTGTAGTTATTTTTAACTTTAATCATTGATTTTGAAGTATGTTTTTGAATGTCTATAACAATATTTTTTGGTTCATCACCCTGTTCTTTCATAAGACGAGCAATTTCGGAAGATATTTGAGAAATCTCATATGCTCCGGGTGAGACTGTTATCGTTTTGTATCCACTTCCGGGATTATAACTAAACTTGTCATTTTTATCAGTTATATTAAATAAGGTATTATAAGTTTCCATGGACAATAAAGATGCCTCATATTCTTTTGTTGGGTCAAGTTGTAGTGGGTATGGGAATGAAGATGTGTGGTCGCTTGTTGTGAAATTAAAACTCAGGATTGTGCTTCTCATCTTATTTAATATGAGATAAAATGTCTTTATATTGAGATTTATTAATTATTTTCATGTTCATCAACTGGTCTAAAATGGCTGATGCTTCATTAAAACAATTGTTATTTCCAGCCTTCTTCCTACCTAACAACAATAACAGTCTATTAACTAATTGCGATGGGTCATTTGGAAGAAAACTAACACCTGAACCAAGGATACTTTAAGCCTGAATAATGTGTTTCTCCTTCTCATTCTTCCTACTTTTACCAGAAAGAATAACCCTATAATTTAGAGTGTTCAGCAGATCAATATATACTCTATCATCATTATTTTCCATATCCAATGGTTTATCAATATACTTTGATTCATCCCTCACAGTTGAACCTTGTCTTCCATCTTTTGTGAGAAGAAACATTAATCTCGGAGTTAGTTTAACAGGGGGTTGAGCAGAACCTAAGAACCTTAATTCATCATTAAATATCAATACCTTTTATTGAACAAGATGAAATATTGCTGGTTGTTCTGTTGGAATGAGTCCTGCTTTGGTTTTTGAATCCGCTGAATATTCATTGTTTTGAAGAGCATTCACAATATAATCAGGGGGTTGATTAATCTCTTCCAGTTGTTGAAATAAACCTTCATCATCATATACCTTTAATTCTCCTAAATGCTCTAATTCTTCCTCCGTCATTTGATCAAAATCTTTTAACATTTGAAGTTTTTTAGGAGTATATTCTACTGTGGGAACTGTGGAAACATCTTTCATTTTTTCTTGGGAAGTTTTTAAACTTCAAATGTTAATTAATGGTTAAAATGGTTAAAAAAATTTCTCTTGTTTTCTTTGAAATGCTTCTTCGCCCGTTAGTTTCTGTCTGCGTTTCTTCTTTATGTCTTCCTGCTGTTTTACAACTTTTGAAACCAACTCTTGATGTTCCTTAAATCTTCTTGCTCTTTCTTTTGCATCCATTTATTTATTGTAAAATATCATTTAATGAATTGTAAAGATCAACAGGGAAATTTTCCTTTTCTTCATCATTCAAGTAGATGTGTTCAAATAAATCCTTTTCTTTAAATATTTCATCAAATTCTTTATTAACATTAATGCGAGTTGTAATTTCTTCTTCACTAATACTTGCATCTCTGCTTTTCATACGTTTGCGTTGAGTTTCTTCATCAACATCAAAACCGAATGATAAAATCTTCACTCCGCTCAGATGTTTAATAATTTGTCTCGTTCCTTCTGGATTAGTTTCTAATATCTCAAGACCACTAGATTTTAGTTTCCTTAACTCACTCTTACAATGTGAATATTTTGTTGTACCAAGAGAAACCTCCTCAAATATTTGACCTTCATTCCTCAATCGCATATGTTCCTCCACTGAAATATAGTGATAATCTTCACCTTTTACTTCTCCAGGTCTTATTGCTCTAGTTCTTGTTGATACAATGCATATCACGGGGTGTTTTTAAAGTAAATTTACAATATTCTTATCTGTACTACACAAGAACCTTGATTTATGAAAGTTTTTTTCCAGAAGCAGATTTACCCACAAGATTTACAATAATAGTTGTCATTTATATATGTAATTGTTTGTAAAACAAAAAATATATCCCTTAATATCTCATCTTGTTTCACAACAATATATTTATATTTTTCAGTCGTGTGCTTCATGTAATCCTCAAATTTCTTTTTACTACATAATGTAGAACAATTATCTCTCCAAAAATTATTGATATCTATTGAATTTAACTTGAATAAAATAAAAGTATTAGCATTGTTTCTGATGGAACGACGAGGAAGTTGAAAGTACGATTGACTAAGATAAATACAATTACAAGAAGAATGTCTCCCTCTTGTGTAGTAGCTGTCCATTACCGTTTGGTTTCTCTCATTAACACAATCATCAAAGATAACGAGGTTCTTTTTGATTTATCCAAATCTTGGGGAGACGGTATATCATCCGTATTATCACTAAGAATACAAGTTATAGGATTTGATTTCTTTTTACATCTCTGTGTATCACAAAATAGTTGAATTATATCTTCAATGTTATAATCATTTAGGTTTTTTGACGTTTAAATAAACCGATTATATCTTCTTTTTGAAGACCAGCATTAAAACCTTGTGAGAGTAGTTGATACTCTGGTTGAAAACTCGACTTTGTGAAAATTATTAAATTATCATAATCTAAAAAGTTGGGAGTGAGGAGCATCTTTAAAAGTAAGCAGGTTTTTCCACATCCACTTGAACCAACTATGAGACATCTTAATGAATTTGGGAGATTTTTATAGTTGTTAAATTTTATCTTATTTTCCCAAATGGGTAAAATATCATTCATTTATATATTTGGAAAACAGGTTATTTAATTTATTATTGTTTTTTTTAGAAACTCTATATTTTATCCTAAGTTCAGGTTTAATTTCAAGATAATCCATTATTTTATTTATACAATATCTTGTGTTGATATTTCCCTGAAAATTACATCCATGAATAATATATAACAACAATCCTTTGAACATTTCTCTTATACGTTCAGTTTCTTCCCTTGTAAGGAAAGGTGTGTTATCACCCTCGTACTTTACATTCATTTCTCTAATCAATCTTGTAAAGTAATTCATTTTTGGTGTAAATCTAAAGGAATTATTTTCCTTTTTATATTTTTTATTATCATTAATTAGAAGATAATCACAGAATATACATTGTTTATAGGCTTTTGACTCTGTGTTTAATCCCCGTCTTTCACACGCAGGACAATTCTCAAATTTGTCATATGGAGAATCAGGAAAGTCTAGCATATTTATAAAGTAAAACTTTACTTAAACTGAAATTCATCTATACTTTCAGTTGTATATTGACTCGTATTTAATCATATTACCATCGATATCAATATACTTTTTTTCATTACCAGATTCAACGACAACATTTTTTATATTAAAGGTAATTTTAAAATGATCGTTAAGTACTATTGAACGAAATGTCATTTCACCTGATATATTAACATCCTTTATTTCATCAGGATTTACATCTTTAGGGTTGTTGAAAAAAATACAAATTTCTCCTTGCATATTACAGATGGTCTTATCTTTTCTTTCTAAAGCTTCATCCATAAGGTTTTTGTTTTTTGATACTTTTTCTTGTTTCATTGCTTTTTCTAGTTTTGAATATATTACCAGAAGGAGAGGAGAAACTTTTGTTAGAGATACTTTAATTGATGTTCTACCAGGTATACTAAAAGCCCTTCCACTGAAGGAAATTGAAGAACTCATATTATTTACCATAATTGTTTTTATCCAATAGTTGTTATATTTATCTTTGTTCAATTTTACATCCTTGACATATTTCTCAGTATCTTTAACAAATGAAGAGATTGATTGAAACTTGTCTTTTGTGTCTTGAAACATTGTATTTATTAAGTGAAAAAGTTGGAGGATAAAATGGTTTTAAGCACAGATTCACCTGTAAAATAAACGAAATTTTCATCAAGAAAATTTTAGTTTAAGCAAAGATTTATTATATAAATATGGTGAATACAACATACTGCGATGTTTGTAATCACAAATATAAACATTATAGAAAACACCTCCGAAAACGAAAACAAACACACATTTAATCTATTTCATAAAATATCTCCTCTTGAGTTGGAAAGAAAACATTGTGATATCTGCTCAAAGGATGTTTTGAAGAGTAGTTATAATAGACATCTTCAATCACAAAAACACAAGAAAAATGAGTTTAAAGTAAAGGGAGACTATTATATTGAAAACACTGATGGGGCATTTAAAGGGCATATAAAAATAAGGATTTTTCAATTTGGAGAACCCGGTCCATCATCAATAGCTGAATCAATTGAAATAGTGAAACCTGATGTTGAAAAAGTTATTAAAAAGAAATGAAAACTTTAAAGTTTTATATGGGAGTGAAAATGAATATGAAAAGACAAGATGAAGAACAAACTCCTTTATATGAGAACAGATCTTCATCATATAACATCATTTAAGATTTTTTGAATAGTGGGGTTTATGAAGAACTATCAAAACAAGAGGAGGATGTTGATAATACAGTGGTAGGAAGTGGATTCAATATTAAAAAAATCATATTTTTAGATAGGCACATTCTAAAATCAAACCCTCTTAAAGCTTCTTCTTATATTGAATTACCAAAAGAAATAAAACTGAAGAAGGCAGTTGTTAATATTAAGAACAATGATAATAAATGTTTTCTCTGGTCTGTTCTTGCTCACTTTCATCCACCAAAATGTAATTCAGAAAGAGTAAAACAATATATGAAATATGAGAATACCTTGGACATTAAAGATTTTAAATTCCCAATGCCACTAACAGATATTCCTAAATTTGAGAAAAGAATAATCTTTCTATTAATGTATATGGATTAACAGATAAAAACAAAGTTCAAAAATTAAAAATTTCAAACAACTATAAAAATGAAGAAACACATATTGATCTTTTATATTTTAGTGTTGGAAAGAATTCACATTACACATACATCAATAATTTATCAAGATTAATCTCTTCTCAGGTATTCAGAACAGCAAACAAAATATATCCTTGTAAGCGATGTCTTAATTCATTTCATACAAAAGAACGATTAGAACAACATTCAAAATATTGTAGTAATCATAAATCAGCTGTAATTACAATGCCTAAACCTGGTGAAAAGATTTCTTTTGAAGATTATAATAAATCTATCATGCACCCATTTGTGATATACGCTGATCTATAATGTATCCTTAAAAAGATAAATACTGCTTCTCCTAATCCAAAAGAACCATATACAAATAAAATATCAAAAACATATTCCTTGTGGTTTCTGTTATTATATCAAATCATCTGTTGGAGAAAAGTATAACAAACTTGAACATTATAGTGGAAAAAAGCTTCACAAGAGTTTGTAAAACGATTAGAAAAGGATTGTACAAGACTCACTAAATTAATGAAAGAAACAAATGAACCGATGAAATTAACCAAAGAAGAAAAATTAGAATTTAGAAAGAACAATATCTGTCATATTTGTGAGGGGGAAATTAAGGAGTCTAAAGTGAGGGATCATTGTCATCTTACTGGTAAATATAGAGGTCCCGCTCATTCCTGTTGTAATCTTAATTATAAATTACCTTCTTTTATTCCAGTCTTTCTTCACAACAGCGCCAACTATGATACACATCTATTTATAAATGAACTTTCAAAAACACCAGGGAATATTTCTGCCATAACAAACACAAGTCAAAAGTATATTTCATTTACAAAAATGATATTCACAAAACCTTTAACTCGTATTAGGTTTCTAGATTCTTACAAGTTTATGGGAACACCACTAGCCTACCTCGCATCAAATCTAAGCTCCACGGACTCTTTTCCAAATCTTAATTCATTCTTTCCAAAAGAGGAAATTCTCACTAAAGAGGAAATTCAGATTAAAGACAGAATTCAAAGTAAAGAGGAAATTCGAATTAATGAAGAAATTCTAACTGAAGATGAAATTCTAATTATAAAGAAAATTCGAACAATGAATGAAATTCTAACTAAAGAGGAAATTCAGATTAAAGATGAAATTCTGATTAAAGAAGGAATTCTCACGAGAGAGGAAATTCAAACAAGGAATGAAATTCAAAGTAAAGAGAAAATTCTTACAAGTAAGGGAATTTATCCTTATGATTATATGGATTCATTTATGAGATTTAAAGAAACACAACTTCCTTCAAAAGAAAGTTTCTATAATAACCTTTATGAAGAAGAGATAAGTGATAAGGAATATAAACATGCACAAGAAATATGGAAAATATTTAAGATAAAGAACCTTGGAGAATATCATGATTTTTATCTAAAAACAGATGTTTTATTGTTAGCTGATGTGTTTGAAGCTTTTAGATCACTCTGTCATAATAAAAATTGTTATGGATTAGATCCTGCCCACTATTTCACAGCTCCTGGTTTAGCTTGGAGTGCAATGTTGAAAATGACAAAACAAGATATAGATTTAATCAGTGATGTTGATATGCTTTTGATGATTGAGAAGTCCAAGAGAGGTGGAATATCACAAGTATGTTCAAAAAGATATGCTAAAGCAAATAATAAATATCTTCCAAATTATGATCGTGAAAAAGATAGTAATTATTTGATGTATTTTGATGCTAATAATTTGTATGGATGGGCAATGTCTCAATCTCTGCCTTATGGTAAATTAGAGTGGGTGGAAGAAAAGGATTATGAAAAGGCTTTGATGAATATTGTTATTTCTTCTCAAGAGGAATTGAATGACGAAGAAGAAGGTTATTATTTTGAAGTTGATTTGAGGTACCCGAGTGATCTTCATAATAAGCATAAAGACCTTCCTTTTGCATGTGAGAAAGAAACCCCAAAGAAAGAATGGTTCAGTGATTATCATAAAAGTTTTAATATTAAAGGCAAATCAACAGAAAAGTTATTAACAACATTCTATGATAAAGAGGGATATGTTTTGCATCAGAGAAGCTTAAAACAGTTTTTGTGAGAAGGATTGAGAGTAGCTAAAATTCATAGAGTTTTAAAATTTAAACAAAGTCCTTGGGTGAAAAAGTATATTCAATTCAATACAGATATGAGAGCAAATACAAAAGTAAAATTTGAAGGGGACTTTTATAAATTAATGAATAATGCTCTATTTGGAAAGACTATGGAAAATGTTAGAAACAGGCAAAACATTAGATTCGCAACATCTTGGAAAGAAGCTTCGAGATTGATAAATAAACCACGTTTTGAGAGAGAAGAGGTTTTTTCAGAGAACTTTTCTGCAATTCATATGAAAAAGGAAAGTATTGTAATGGATAAACCAATTTATATTGGAACAGCAGTTCTTGATTTATCAAAGATATTGATGTATGATTATTTGTATAATGACTTAAAGAAAGAGTATGGTGAAAATGTTTCATTGTTGTATCTGGACACTGATAGTTTTATCCTAGATATAAAAACTGATGATGTTTATAAAGATATGAAGAAAAATATTGGAGTATATGATACAAGTAATTTCAGCAAGAAGAGTGAGTTATTTTCCAAAAAGAATGAAAAGGTTATTGGTAAGTTTAAGGATGAGTTGGGTGGAAAAGTAATGAGTGAGTTTATTGGATTGAGAGCAAAGGCATATGCTTATAAGTATGGTGATCAGATTGATAAGAGGTTAAAAGGAATAAAGAAATATGTAATAAAGAAATCAATAACTTTTAGAAATTATTATAATTGTTTGATGAATAAGAAAGAAGAATATAGGAAAATGAATACAATAAGAAGTTATAAACATAACATATATAGTGAAGAAGTAAATAAAAAGGCATTCGGAGCCTTTGATGATAAGAGATTTATTTTAGATAATGGAATAGATTGTGTTCCATATGGATATTGTATGATAGAGTGAATAGAATCGATTGTGTTTTAACGATGGGAAGATGGGTTAGGGTTTTTTAAGGGCTTCCGCCGCGTTTTTTTGCAATATATAAATGGTCAAACCAAGTATTAATCAAACTAAAGAGTGGAGAAAATCTCAGTCTTGGTATATAAATGGAAAACATAATGAATGTGAAAAATATCAAATAAGTCTTATTGAAAAAATAACAAAAACAAAGGTAAATAAAACAAATAAGCGAATCAATTTAAAAAGTAGTAAGTTAGAGGATGTAAAGAAAAAAATGAATATCCTTGAATGGACTGAAAACTTTGATGGTTATCAATTGAACAATGAAAAAACAATTTACTATAATCTCAAAATGATATGTGGCTCAGGAGGTGGTCAAACAAGAGCATTAAGAGAAGTTTATCATTTCGTAATGGCACAAAAGGGGTATCTTAAAAAATATAAAAATTCAAATGTTTTGTTTTTCAATATTTTAGATGGGGATTATTGTGCAAAGAAAATTAAACTATTGAAGGAATTTGAGAATGAACAAATCTTTATAGGTTCAATGAGTGAGCTAAACAATATGCATCGGTTATTTGATAAAGAGTGTCCCGAGGCTTAGACGTTTTAGATATTTCTTTCGAATCACCTTTAACAAATCTTTATCTTATTACATGGATTATTTGAAAAAAAGTGGCCCCAGGTTAAAAGGGGAGACAAATAAATATACCTTGGGATAAAAAGGGGGTTTATTTTTAGGGAAAAAAAAAATGAATCGCTGAAAATCCCCCATTCATTTACATGGGGAAAAGTGAGCCAGAACCAGTATATTCACCCTACTCGTGTCAAAGGGCAGAGGAGCTTGTCAGCCAACGTCCATCCATATCTAGTGCCCAACTGTGTCTGCGGACGTCCTCCTGCAGTTGGGTTACTTCTTATTAGGAGGTTTGTGGCAGGATTTGCACTCCAGCCACTGTAAAACCCTCCATTCTGAAAAATATACGAAAAGCATTAAAAAAGAAAATCTGAAAACCCACTCTGTGGGAGTACCTCCTGTGCAGCTGCCCTTCGTCGGGCAGCTCGCCGGATGACGGGATTGGGGCAAAGCCTTCGGGACCCCAATCTTTGATGACAGGAGGGAAACTACGGGGTAACCTTCCTGGGTCAGATTGCAGTCATGTGTGTCGGGGTGGTGCTGAGGTGTCGTCCACCAGACGGCGGTCTCTTTGGGTTAACCTGAGGCGGTCCCTTTCGGTGGGTACCTGGAATGTCCTATGACCAAGAGAGGATGATCACCTGTCTCTGTTATCATCTGAGCTCAAGTGTTTGGACATCGGTATTGCAGCATTCTCTGAGGTTCAGACACTGGATTGCGGTGAGATCAGGGCATGTGGTTACACCAATTATTGGTCTGGTTGCTCTGATGGTTACCTTGCCCAAGGAGTTGCTGTAGTTGTCTCCAATAAGCTGACTCCAATGATAATTGAGGTAACACCGGTCAAAGAGCGTATTATGAGACTAAGGATTTGTCACTACTTTTTTGTTGTGGAAGACATCTCTAAGTCATCCTGTGCATTTGAACATTTATTTAACAAACAACAAAAACAAATACATACAAACAGATACATATGCGCATAGGAGTGATCGGAATACAGACTTCTTCCAGATCTCTGAAAAACATGATAAAGTTAAGTCCTTTATGTAGAATCCAGTGAGACATTGTATTTTTATTTCCAAATGCTGGCAACACAGTTTGTCAGGTCTTGACAGTGTCATTTCCCTGGTCTCTGTATATGCTCCAACTGAGGCGAGTGATATCACCGTGAAGGACGCATTCTTTGCCATGCTCGAGTCTGTGGTTGATCAGTGCCCCAGGCGAGATACTCTTCTAGTCTTGAGGGATTTCAATGCATCGACTGAAACTGATAGGAATGGTCATGAGACATGTGTTGGTCCCCGTGGGTCTGGAACTGTGAAACAGAATATCACTAAGTTCCTTGACTTTTCAAGAAGTCATGGACTTAGGGTGGCTGGTTTGTAGTTTCAGCACCCACAGGCTCATCGCTGGACTTGGTATTCCAACGCTGGCGGTGTGGCAAAGGAGATTGACCATGAGCTCGTTGATGGTCGCTGGAGGATGATCCAGACCTGCAGGGTCTACAGGAGTGCTCAATTCCTCAATACTGACCAGAGGCTTGTTGCAGCAACTCTGAAGTTGCAGCTAAAATCCAGGAGAATGGTACCATCCCAGCCTTGGCTGGATGTTGGCAACCTCAAGGATGAGAGGGTAGCTGAGGAGTTTGTGACAGGATGAGTGGAGATTTTGGGGTCTGGGTGCTTTGGGGAATCATGAACAGTTGTGGAGTGCCTTCAAGACCACCGTCCTTGATATTGCCAGGATAGGTCTTGGAACTTACCGTTGGGCGAAGAAAAATTTTGTCACTTAGTGGACACTGGATACTATTGACCAGAGTCGCAGTGCCAGGCTGAATAACAGAGCGGAGCTGTTCAGGGAGCTGAGGCGTAAAACTGTGCGTGCGCTAAGGGAGGACAAGGAGGCCTATGTGCAAGGAATTTGTGAGGGGGTAGAGCATCACCTGTGGTCAAGTGATTCTCCTCCTGCTTACAGGGGAATTTGCACTTGTACCAGGCAGCTGTACCAGGCTGATCCATCAGCTGTCGTGTTGGATGTCCGGGGTGTGACTATCCCTTTTGCTGACCATCCAATCAACTGTGGTCCACTTCCATTTGTGGAAACACAGGCTGCGGTGAGCCAGTTGAAATGGGGTAAAACTCCTGGTATCTGTGCCATCCATGTTGAACTTCTCAAGGCTGGTGGAAATGCTGTACTCGTGTCGTTTCCTGCATTTCTGTGCTCTGCCTGGAACACAGGCATCATGCCAACTGACTGGAAGAGGGGCCTTGTTGTCCCTTTCTGAAAAGAGAAGGGTGATTGCCAAGACTGCAACAACTACCGAGGGGTGACGCTGCTCTTTGTGCCGGGCAAGGTCTTTGCTCTGATAATTTGGACCATGTGTCATCCCTCAGACCGACAAGCAGCAGCTGATTCGCTCTCTCCAGATCTGGGTAAAATCATAAACTGGTCCAACACGTGGAGCATGTCTTTCAATCCTGACAAATCTCACACTCTCACTATGCCTTTCCGAAAGGACCATTTGGAACCCCCTCCCCCCCATCAACTTTCTCAACAATGCCCTGGAAGAAGTCTTTTCATTCAAGTTTCTGGGTCTAACAATCTACCATGATCCTTCCTGGGAAAGCCACATTTCCAACCTGGCCCCCAAAGCCAGTCGCCGACTGGGAATCCTCCATTGTGCAAAGTCCTTCCTCGCCCCACCTGAGTTCCTGACCACATACAAAGCTTTCATCCACAGCCTGATTTGGTACTGCTCTCCACTCTGTGCTGGTGCTCCTGCCTCTCACTTTTCTCGGCTTCACGCTGTGGACACCAAGGCACTTAGGATCATTGGTATCTCCTGCGATGAGGCTGAGTCTTTGGGCCTCTCACCCTCTCACCACATGCAGGTCGGTGGTCTTTCTGTCTTCTACTGCTCACCTTCACTCTTTTGTTCCTCTTTTTTTCCTGCCTTTGGAATAAACTCCTGCACTCTCTTCAATCCCATTCTTCCCTCCAGGCCTTCAAAACAGCCGTTCACCACCACCTCTTATCTTTCCCCATCCAAAACCTCCATCTTTTCTACCCCCGTGAATCCACCCCAATTTTCGTCAAAAACGAAAATCCGACGGCGCTCACTTACACTTCCTCACTCATCGGTGGTCTGTCGGCGACTGACAGCTTTTGCAGGCGGGAAAATATTCACGCATACGGATTAGGATCGCCTACATACATGCACCAAACCACGCATCCCTAGCTTCATTTGTTTACGCACGAAAAATTAAGGTTGAATACTTTTTGAACACACCTCTTATATATGTATGTGTGCGTGTGCGTGTATTCCACTTTTGAATGCAAAACATTTAATTCTCCCACTAACCAAAAGGAAGGGACCTGTCTCACACGTACTTAACGGGATAACTGACTTTTGGGACCTGCATGTTGAATGCAAATGGTTTCCAGATCTGTAACAATATGTATATGTATATATATATATATATATATATATATATATATATATATATATATATATATATATATATATATATATATGTATATATATATATATGTGTGTGTGTGTGTTTGTTGCTGTGAATAGCATTTGTGACTTATTTGAAGTATTTTTCTTTCTCTTCTTCAACTGAAGCCTCAAATCAACACGCAAGATCTTGTGTATGCTGTAGAAATCTACTTAGTCTCACTTTCATCTCTCTTCATGCTTTTTTTCTCAATCACCTTTCCAACTCCTGCTCCCACTTTCTTTCTTTCTTTTTTACAGATAATGTAAAAGCATATTTTAAACGAGGAAAAGCACATGCAGCTGTGTGGAATGAGAAAGAGGCACGGTCTGATTTTACTCGTGCTGCTGACCTGGACCCTTCTCTGAAGCCAGCTATACAGCGTGAGCTTGCTGTTCTCACCCGCCGCATGCTCTCCCAAGAGAGAGTGGACAAGGAGCGATACAAGCATATCTTTCAATAAAAAAATGAAAGCCCTGGCAAGGTGAATAGAGGAGTGTACAGAGGGGAAGTGGGAGGGAGAAAATGCAAGATGTAGGGAGAAAAAAAGATATGGAGGGGAGAGTGGAATACACGCGCGCGCACACGCACATGCACACACACATACATATATGTCTATATACACTATGTATATGCAGTGCCTTCAGAAAGTATTCTCACCCCTCAACTTTTGTCACATTTTGTTGTGTTCGAGACTGAATTTAAAATGGATTAAATTCAAAAGTATTTGTCACCAATACACACAAAATACCCCATAATGACAAAGTGAAAACATGTTTTTAGAAAATTTAACGAATCAAAAATGAAAAACTGAAATATCTTGCGTCAATAAGTTTTCAACCCACTGAGTCAATACGTTGTCGAAGCACCTTTGGCAGCGATTACAGCTTCGAATCTTCTTGGCTATGTCTGTATCAGCTTTGCACATCTGGATTTGGGGATTTTCTCCCATTCTTCCTTGTAGATTTGCTCAAGCTCTCTCAAGATAGATGGGGAGCGTTGTTGAGCAGCAATCTTCAAGTCTTTCCATTAGATTCTCAACGGGATTCAAGTCTGGGATTTGGCTGGGCCATTCAAGGACTTCCACATTCTTGTTCTGAATCCATTCGAGTGTTGCTTTGGCTGTATGTTTGGGGTCATTGTTGTGTTGGAATGTAAATCTTCCCAACAGTCTGAGGTCTTTTGCATTCTGAAGCAGGTTGTCCTCAAAGATTTCCCTGTATTTGGCTCCATTCATTGTTCCTTCAATCCTTACAAGTCTCCCAGTCCCTGCTGCTGAAAAGTATTCCCATAGCATGATACTGACACCACCATGCTTCATGATAGGGATGGTGTTATATGGGTGATGAGCTGTGCTCTGTTTCTGCCAGACGAAGAATTTTGCCTTCAGGCCAAAGAGTTCAATTTTCGTCTCATCTGACCACAGAATATTTTGCTTCATACTCTGAGTCTTTCACATGCCTTTTTGCAAACTCCAGGTATGCTGTCATGTGCCTTTTTATCAGAAGTGGGTTCAGTCTGGCAACTCCCATAAAACTGTGATTTGTGAAGCGCTGCAGATATTGTTGTCCTTCCAACAGGTTCTCCCATCTCAGCCAAGGAACTCTGTAGTTGTCATAGTGGTTATTGGGTTCTTGGTCACCTCCCTGACTAAGGTCCTTCTTGCGCAGTTGCTCAATTTGGTCGGACGGCCAGTTCCAGGAAGAGTCTGGGTAGTTCCATATTCTTTCCATTTCCTCATGATGGAGCTGACTGTGCTCTTGGGAACTCTCAACACTCTAGAAATTGTTTTATACCCTTCTCCAGATCTATGCCTCCTCACAATTATATCTCCGAGTTCTACAAACATATCCTTGGACTTCATGGTAGAGTTTCTGCTCTGCCATGGATGTCAACTGTGACTTTATATAGAAAGGTGTGTTTCTTTCTAAATCATATCCAATCAATTTAATTGGCTACAGGTGGTCTCCGTTCGAGTTGTCGAGACATCTCAAGGTGGAGCAATGGAAATTGGATGCACCTGAGCTCAATTCAGTATCATAGGAACTACTACTACTACTACTACTACTACTACTACACATGCCCAACTATGGAACGTCGTGACCCCCATAACTGTCGGTCTTCCGCCTTGGGCATCCTCGATGACGGCGCCAGATTGGATCAGGTCAGTGACCATGGTAAAGATTTGTGGCAAATTCCAAGGAAATACGAGCCGGTACATGCTCATTTAAACGGCAGATATGTCCAAACAGTGAATAGCATCTCCTTGCAATATTGAGTGCGATGGGGTCGAGTCTACTGATCTCACGAATAGTCATGTTTGAAACTTGGTCATACCATCATACCCCAAGGATGTGACGTTGACATCGCATGTGGAAAGCTTGTAAAGTTTCTTGGTCCTTTTTCAAAAGAGTCTATGTCTCACAACTATAGAGGAGAACAGGTAGGATGCATGTTCTGTAAATGCGGAGCTTTGATGGTAAACGAAGCCGGTGCTGTTTCCAAACAGCATCTAGTTGCCCCATGACAGAGCCAGCCATGCCGATTCGTCTCCACACTTCAGGGCTACAGTATCCAGATGAATGGATGTTGGAGCCCAGATAGGTGAAATGATCCAGACTCCACAAGTACACCAGAGATGGGTACTGGCAGGGGAGAAGGACCAATGGCAACATTCTGTACTTTCATTTTTTTGCCCAGACTTAAGGCCCAGGCTTTTGGCAATCGATTCAAAGTGGTTGAACACATCTGGCCAGTAAACAGGGTCTCTCACAAATAGGGATATGTCTCTCACAAATCTGCATCGAGTAGATCGGTGATGATTTCTCTACTGACATTAATTTGAACCTGGTTTGTACACTTTGGCATTATCCAGTCCATGGCACAGCAGAAGAGGGAGGGAGCAAGGACACAACCCTGATGAACTCCAGAAAACATGGGGAAAGGTGATGATTAGTCGGTGTCCACTCTGACATGGGCTGTTTTATGTTCATGGAGATCCCTGATCAGGTTGAGAAATGATGATGGAACTCCATTGCCTCTCAGCACGTTTCATAGGGATGTTCGGTCAACAGAGTCAAATGCGGCCTTGATGTCGATATACGCCACATTTAATGGACGTGAAATTCCCGATGAAGTTCTGCAAGAATACGGGGGCTAGTATGGCATCCGTGTAGACCTGTTTGGAGTGAAACCAGATTGCTGGGGACATCTATGTTGTAGCAGGAGGGGGCAAATACGGTTCAAGAGAACATGAGAAAAAACCTTCCCAGGGACTTGATAACAAGGTGATCGGGTGATAGCTTCGACATTTGGAGTGGGGGCCTTTGACTTTGTAGATGGGGATTATTATGCCATTTTTCCACTCAGCTGGAACATGCCCAGAATTCCAGACATTTCTAAAAAACCAGTGTAATACATCACAAATTGGAGCCTTTGCACATTTCAGCAGTTCTTCGTTGATGTTGTTTTATCCAGAAGGTCGACAATTTTTAAGTTTCCTCACTGCGTGGCAGACCTCAGCAAGGATGGAGGATCCATATGCACCTCATCGCCAGCTATGGGTGCCTCTTTCTCCAAGTCGGGGAATGTGAACCAGAGGAAAAGTGAAGCGCCTGCTCAAAATGTTCTTTCCAGCAGTTGAGGGCTTCCTCCTTGGTACGGCAGGGGGTGCCGCTTGCCTTCATGATCGGAATGCTGCTTTAGTTTTTATTTAAATTTCCACCAATACGCATGTGCTGGAGTGACCAGAAGGCAGGTCTAAGGTCGTTTTGATGCATACCTTCCTCAGCTTCATCAGCCATGTGCCCATACCAAGAGTCAAGATCTTTCCTAGCCTTCGCCTGATAGACACCTCTAAGGCACCTTCTTTCTGGGATGTTTCCTTGAAGTCGTGCTTGCCTCTTCATATCAATAATGGCCAGGGTGTCAGCCGCCAACCAGGGCCATTGCTGTTGCCGACTGAATCCAACTGTCTTGGATGCTGTAGGGAGGATAGCGTATGATTTTTTGGGGGGACTGTTTCTGACCGTCTGTTGGACCCTCTTAATGACCTCAGGAGTTCTCAGGAAAGGGGGTGAATAGGTATTGATGCAAGATATTTCAGATTTCCATTTTCACTTAATTTACAAAATTTTCTAAAAACATGTTTTCACTTTGTCATTTTGTGTAGATCAGTGACAAAAAATTTAAATTAAATCTATTTTAAATTTGGTCTCTAACACAACAAAATGTGACAAAAGTCGTGGGGTGTGACGACTTTCATGTGAATACAGTGTGTATTTCATGGCACTGTGTATGTATCTAATATATATATATATATATATATATATATATATATATATATATATATATGCACACACACACACACACACACACACACACACACACACACACACACACACACACACACGGTGTGCCAAAAGAAAACCAAACCGATTAAAAAAAGAATCCATAATACATTCATTTTTATTCTGAATTACATAAAGACTGCAGGATTATGTGCTCCATTTTGTGTGAAATAGGCAGACCAAATATCAGAACAGTAACTTGTAAGACTTTAGTTTGGCACTTGGTCGACCTCTGCGCTGATTACAGATTTCATCGCTACAAGCGAAGTTGTTGATTTTGTGCTGACATTCGGCAAGTGGGATGGCCATAACATTCTCTGTGATTGCTTGTTTCAGCTCGAACATGCTTCTCGGGCTATCCTTGTATGCATTGTCTTTCAGATATCAACAAAGACAAAAAAAATCTCGTGTTGTCAGATCAGGGGAATGTGGAGACCACTCGACGGTGAAGTGTCGGCCAAACACTCTCTTACCGAAGTGGCTTGTCACCCACTCATGGGACTAACTTACAGTGTGAGGGATTCCCCCAATCTGCTGAAGCCATTGTTATTGATGGATAGTTTCATGACGTCATGGAGAATCCTCCTGAGACTTGACACTGTCAGTCCAAGTTCTTAACCGTGACGACACAGCAACTTTTTCGACTGTTTCTGACCGTCTGTTGGACCCTATTAATGACCTCAGGAGTTCTCAGTTAAAGGCGTCCAGAATGAGTTAATCTGTCCATTGATTTTGCATTATGCACAGTTCCTTGTTCTCAAAATTTATTCATCCATTTGAATATTCTCTCATTGCATGGGATTTCTCTGCACTTAAATTTTCTCTTGAACCTTGTTTGAGTTTGGACGAAAATTGCGTTTCCATGTCTGATTCCACAGAAACAGCCTTTTCTTCATTTGTCCACGACATCGTTTCTGACAGAACCTCAGCTATCATTATCTGAAATAAGAGAGGGGGGAAAAAACCATGAAATAGAAATTAATGGTGAATGAAACGGGTTTGGTTTCTTTTGCACACGCAGTAATATGCATCAGGAGCGAGAGGGAGAGTAAAGAGATTGATTTATTATAATGTGCAGAGAGATTTATTGTGATGTGAAGAGATGGAGAGAGGGGGTGGGGGGGGGAGAATAAATGTATCAATAAATATATAATAACAAGACAGTCAGAGGGAGGAAGATAGGCAGACAGGCAGAGGAGAGGTGGTGTGGGAGAGAAGTAGCTGAAAGAGGGTGCTGCATGGAGATATATATATATATATATATATATATATATATATATATATATATATATATATATATATATATATATATATATATATATATATACATATATACACGAGGTGTGTCAAAAAGTATCCAACCTTAATTTTTCGTGCGTAAACAAATGAAGCTAGGGAGGCGTGGTTTGGTGCACGTATGTAGGCGATCCTAATTCGTATGCGTGAATATTTTCCCGCCTGCAGAAGCTGTCAGTCACCGACAGACCGCCGATGAGTGAGGAAGTGTAAGTGAGCGCCGTTGGATTTTCGTTTTTGACAAAATGACGGAAAAACTTGAACAACGCTACTGCATCAAATTTTGTGTAAAGCTTGGCGATTCCCAAGTGGAAATGATCCGCAAGATTCAACAGGCCTTCGGGAACGAAGCAATGGGCACCACACAGATAAAAGAGTGGTACATCCCCTTCAAAGATGGTCGCACATCAGTGGAAAGTGAAGCACGTTCTGGTAGGCCCTCAACATCCCGAAATGAGATCGTCATTGACCAAGTGAGGACCCTGCTGATGCAGGATCGTCGAATCACAATCAGAGAACTTGCAGACGAGGCGGGCGTCAGCATTGGATCCGTTCATTCCATTGTGACTGAGGATTTGGGCTTAAGGAGAATCTCAGCGAAGTTCGTGCCAAAGCTGCTAACGATCGAGCAGAAGCAACTCCGTTTGGGGATCGCACAGGACATTCTGGAGACTGTGAACAGTGATCCCAACTTCTTCAACACAGTGATCACTGGCGATGAGACCACAGTGATCCATCATTTTGTCAAAAACGAAAATCCGACGGCGCTCACTTACACTTCCTCACTCATCGGCGGTCTGTCGGCGACTGACAGCTTCTGCAGGCGGGAAAATATTCACGCATACGGATTAGGATCGCCTACATACGTGCACCAAACCATGCCTCCCTAGCTTCATTTGTTTACGCACGAAAAATTAAGGTTGGATACTTTTTGAACACACCTCGTGTGTATATATATATATATATATATATATATATATATATATATATATATATATATATATATATATATATATATATATATATATATATATATATATCTCAAGATTACCGCATTGTTTGGAATAGTTTGTAATTTACGAAGAGATTGGGGAAGGGATGCAATGCAGTTCATCACAGAGATTATGGATGCTGTTTCTGTTTCCTATCAACTCTCCAACCTCTCCTACCTCTCCCTACCACAACTTTCATTTGTACCTGTATTTTTTTTTTCTTGTATTCTTTCTCTAAACTATATTTTCGCTCTGTAAGTGCAAAATAAAGTGGTTTTTGCATTTCACCGTTTCACATGTCTCAGTGCATCTGCAAATCTTTTTAAATGTCTGCTACTCAATATCACCAGTATTGTTTCATACTCAGTCAATCTTTTCACATGCCTCGTCATGAATCTGCGCATCCACACCAAACCCAAGTGTTTCACAGTTAAGAGTACATGCTGTACAGATCATTTTTCCAGTTCAAAAGGCATCGTAGCCTGCTGTTTGTTTTGTTTATTGGTGTTTGACGAATTTTGCCATGCAGTAGTTTGAATATACTGTATATAAGGTATCCATAAAGTCCTTGTGCAACTTTGAACTTTTGTTGTAAACAAACTGTAAATGGCATATGAAAGGAAAATTCATCAAGTTTGGTTAATGTTGATATTGCTATTATTAATGTTGTTATTGCTGTTGTTAAATCCACAATTATTCTGAGTTTCTTGATAAGTTGTCATTTTCTGATGAGGCAACTTCGACATCAGTGGTAAAGTCAATCTCCACAATTACCGCATTTGGTTCCGGAACTTCGAGGAGTAAATCTTTCACATATCACCTTGTACCAGAAAGACTGGGTTCCCTGCCATTATTCTTCGGATGTGCAACGGTTCTAGAATGACGTCTTCCCAGAGAAGTTGATTGGTATACGTCAACCAATTGCTTGGCCACCCTGTTCGCCTGAGCTGCTCCCATTGGACGACATTTTACTGTTGTTTACTCATCAAAACCACATTCTTAGGATGGACTTCGGGCTACAATCACAAATGCAATTCATGAAATGACTCGGAGCAACTGGAGAATTTTTTCAAAAAGTTTGGAAAATCAGATGGAATGATGTATAATGATAGATTGTGGTTATTAATATGTTTAAGGATAAAAATTTGAGCCTCTATTGAGTAACAACTTCAGAAACTAGAATGGCACTCGGTAGAGCGCATACCTCTGCCAGGCTGAAGTTTTACATTTTGTATCCGACTGGTGGGCCGGATCTGGTTCCGGACTTCAACCAAAATCAAATCGGCTTGTTCTTGTCAACAACCCAACTCATCCAAAAAGTTTTGTCATAACTCGTCCACAACTTTTTGAACTATTGTGCTATGTATCATTTTGGCCCATCTCTCCATCCATCCATTGGGACCATACTCTGTGCAGAGCGTTGGTGCTTCCTAAGCAGTCTCCTTGGCTATTGGATACAATCCTGGATGGGTCGCCACTCCGACACAGTATACCAGCATGCTGGCACTCATTTTGCCAACCTCGGAAGGATGACAGGCTGAGTTAACCCCACCTGGAATTAACTCAACAGCCGAGTGGGGTTTGAACTCAGGGCTCTAGGATCCCAAGCCCACCACCCAAACCATTAAGCCAACACCAGACATGCCCCATCTCTCGATGGTGAAGAATCACTTGAAAAAAATTCTCCGATCTGTATTCAGATCTTCTCCAAAATCGAATCAATTTATCTTTGTCTAACACACACTTAACCTGTCCACCAAGTTTCGTCCGAATCCGTCCACAACTTTTTAAGATACCATGCTATTTATCAGTTTTAGCCCTATCACTCAATGGTGAAGAACACTAAAAAATATTATTGGATCTTCACCAAAATCGAATCAATTCGTCCTTGTCACACACCCGATCTGTCCACCAAGTTTCGTCCGAATCCTTCCAAAACCTTTTGAGATATCCTGCGCACAAACAAACAAAAATGGGTGAAAACACAACCTCCGTCCATCGCAGATGGCGGAGGTAATTATATGCTTTCATGCTCTATTTATAGTTTGTTTCTATCATGCACATGCACATCAAAAGTTTTTAAAGTTCAAAGTTGCAGAAAGACTTTATGGACACCGTGTACTTTGAATAAATAGGCTAATGAACAGAATCTGTCATAAGCTAAGAGTAATGCCTCATTTATTCTGCAAGCTGTTCCCATGCTGTTTAGTTTAAGCACCCCCTTCTGTGGCTCAAACCCCACCCTCCACAAGGAACGATACCAACCCAGGTGAGACGGATGAAAAGCGAGTATGCATACCTCTCGCCCATCCTATCAGCACACAATAATGTTTCACAAATAAATAAAAATAGTTTCAATAAAATAATAATGGGGATCACAATAAACAAAATTCTATTTAATAATACAGTACTTCCAAAATGATTTAATCCACCCCAGAATGGATATCCTGGTTATCCTGCCAGCCCCAACCTTCTTTTTTTTATGCCTCCCCTGATGAAGTCGCCGGAGGTATTATGTTTTCGGGTTGTTCATACGTATGTACGTCTGTGGTCTGGCAGCCATATTGAATTCAACAAAAATCTTTTAAAAAATTATTTCTCTTGAACCGCTTCATCAATCGATATGAAACTTCACAATTATGTTCGAGTCGTGATGGGGCATCTATTTTTTTAATTTAAACCTGATCGGCTGCATGGTCTGGCAGGCAGAATTATTTAATGTTTTGAATCTGGGTTCAGGAATTTAAATAAAACTTAGTACAAGTATTATCATGATGTCATATTGTTGGTGGAGGCACATCTGTTGATGTTGAAAAGTGTCCTATATTTAGTACAAAGGCGAGGCCCGTGGAAGTGCTAGAACACAGATCAGATCAGGACGCAACAGAACAAAAAGAACAGCAGAAAAGGAGGGAAAACACCAACATCAGGGTTGAGGGACAAAATACAGGGAGACTGAGACAGCTAAAGGGTGTGGGGAGGAATGAGAATTTATGGTAGGACACATGGGGTAGACAAGATGCATACAAGATGCATGTAGAAAAAAAAAACTCGGGAAGGAAAGAATGGAGATTTGGAAAGAGATGGGCTTGGGGAGGATTAATGAGTGTACAAAAGATGATATTTGGATGATCTGAAATGGTGGTAAACAGCTGTCTTGAAGACCTGCAGGGAAGAATGAGATTTTTTTGTTTGTTTTTTTGTTTGTATACCTTGTCGAGGCTCGTATGAGAGCTAACACACAACGCCCAGCTAGGGGGCATGAGACAAGAGGGGAGGGAGTGGGAAGGACAAAACAGTGGGGGACAGAGACATTAGGAGATCTGTGGAAGGGAGAGGGATGGGATGGGGAATAGAAGATGGACATTGCAGGAACTTTCATGAAGGAAAGCAGGAAATTTGAAGGAGGTGGGTTTGGGTGGATTATCGGGGGTAGAAAAGATCGAGGATTTGGAGGGGGGATGATAAGAGGTGGTGGTGAACAGCTGTTTTGAAGGCCTGGAGGGAAGAATGGGAATGAATACAGTGAGGGAGTTTATTCCAAAGGCGGGAAAAAAGAGGAATGAAAGAGTGAAGGTGAGCAGTGATTCGTGATTTTGGTAGTTTTACCAGAAGGGGGTTGTTGGCGGACCTTGAGTGCCCTGCAGAAATGTGGTGGGGACAAATCGCAGAGAGAGGGGGGGGGCGAGGCTGGAGAGGAGACGGTAGAAGACAGAAAGACCACCGACCAACCTGTGGTGATTTAGTGAGAAGCCCAAAGACTCAGCTTCATTGCGGGAGATGCCGATGATCTTAAATGCCCTGGTTTCTACAGCGTGAAGCCGAGAAAGGTGGGAGGCAGGAGCACCAGCCCAGAGGGGAGAGCAGTACTCCATCAGGCTGCGGACAAAAGCTTTGTAAGTGGTCAGGAGCTCAGGTGGGCCGAGGAAGGACTTTGCATGATGGAGGATTCCCAATCGGCGACTGGCTTTGGAGGGGAGGTTGAAATGTGGCTTTCCCAGGAAAGGTCATGGCAGATAGTGAGACCCAGAAGCTTGAAAGAAAGGACTTCTTCCAGAGGATTGTTGAGAAAGTGGATGGGGGGTTTTCTCAACGGTCCTTTCGAAGAGACAAAGTGAGAGTGTGAGATTTGTCCGGATTGAAAAGACATGTTCCACGTGTTGGACCAGTTTGTGATTTTATCCAGATCAGCAGTGAGCGAAGAAGCTGCTGCTTGCCGGTCTGAGGGATGACCGATGGTATGGCAGAGGGTGGAGTCATCAGCAAAGAGATATAGAGGATTTTCCAGAGAGTCGGAGAGATCATTGATTGATTGAAGACAATGTGGAAGTTTGTTCGACAGGTGGGAAAAAAATGAACGAATGAGTGGAGGTGAGCAGTGACCCTGGATTAAGGTAGTTTCACCAGAAAGGGTTGATGGTAGACCATGGGTGCCCTGCAGAAACCTGAGGGCGAAAGGCACGAAAAGAGCACAGGATGAAAGACCAGAAAGGAGGTGGCAGAAGACAGAAGAGAAACCAGCCACCTGTCTGCGATGGGAAAGGGATAGGCGCATAAACCTAGCTTCGTCTTGGGAGATTCCAATGTTCTTGAAGACCTTGGTTTCTCCAGCATCAAGCTGAGCAAGATTTGAGGCAGCGGAGCTTGCCCAGAGGGGAGAGCAGTACTCCATGAAGATGTGGACGAAGACCTTGTGGGTGGATAGGAGTTCAGGTGTGCCAAGGAAGGACTTTCTATGACGGAGGATTACCAGTCGGTGACTGGCTTTGAGGCTATCTCAGAAATGTGGTTTGCCCAACGTAGCCCACGGCTAATAGTGAGATCCAGGAGTTTGAGAGACTAAACTTTTTCAGGGGTTTTGTTGAAGAAGTAGATGGGAGAGTTCACCAGATGGTTCTGCCAGAGAGACATTGAGAGTGTGAGATTTGTCAGATTTGAAAGTCATATTCCAAGTGTTATACAAGCTCATGATTTTAGAACACACGGAGTGAACAAGGTGAAGAGAGACATCTCCCATCAAGTTTGCAGAGTAGAAAAAGGCTGCTGCCTGCCCATCTGAAGGATGAGCGATGCAATAATCAGAGGGTGGAATCGTGAACAAAGACATAACTAGAACGGCACTCAATAAAGTGCATACCTATACAAAATTATATATCAAAATATATTATAGAGGAGCACAAAAAGAGGAGCACACAAAATTATATATCGTAATACTTCTCGAAGCTATAGAAAAAAATATATAAAAGTATACGGAAGGGGCACAGAAACAACAACAACCATGACAACACCAATTAGGTGTTGTAAAAGTCATTTATCGTATATTTTACTTCATTTTACATCCTCATTGACATTCACAGACAGACATGCAATATATTTGTGAAGTACAACATGCCGTATGTTGATTAAACCCGTCCGCGAAGCGATGCAGGATGGCACGCCTGGTAAATAGTAACAATAAATCTTTGTCTCCTGTTTCTGTATCCTTTGACTAATCAGAAGATATCCCGCAATCTATTCTGACATCCTAATCTCCAGCATCTGAAAACATTCAATCAAGATGTTTATGTTGTTGTTGCAGTTTAAACAGAACCAGGCTTGATGCAGTTGCTCTCTTTAAGTCTTATCAAACTGTTGAACCGCATCTGAGTGGCTGTTTGCAAAAACATATTGCTTGTATGTCTGTCCTGGCCTAACAATTCCTCTTTGAAACGAAATTTATTTTATAGATGCACAGCATTGTTTGTTCGAACCTACGTTGTAATAATGCATACAAACATAACAAAATAAGTTATGCAGGCTTACGTGGTACATTGACATCAGAATAATACATTTTCCTGGAATGCCATTTCAGTTACAAAGGCTACAATGCCATATTATGGGTGGCACGGCCAAATAAATTGTGGAATAAGCACAGATAAGGTGTACTTTTATCCAAACATCAACACGTCGGGTCTCATTGCAGCGCGGGGCTCGGCGCGGTTCACTTTCTGGTGCGTAAAGGGCATACGTAGTTGCATATTGTAGCATTCCCCCATCCCTTGAATGTGCAGACAAAAGTAGCTGTTGTGTCGTGGCTTTCAAAGATGGATGATAGGCTTTAAAAGGGAGACAAAGAGTGGAGACCACTTTGTTTCGTTTGAGAAGTCTAATCATCATCCTCCGTAACTTCGGTTTCCATCTTGTCCACCCCCTGCATTCTCCCCTACCCCTCATTCTTACCCGCATCCCTTGTTTGTCCGTCTCCATCGACTTTCTCCCTTGGCCCTGTTGTTGGCATTTCCCATTCTCTTTCTGCTGTTCCCTTTTTATGCTGTGTCCTGGTCCATTATGTGTTTTGCTCTTCCATGAGCCTTGACTCTGCGTACAAAAAAAAAGACGACTTTCAGCTCTTGATGTATTGTCAGTCTGAAAAGATATTATATCAAAAGACCTTTGGTGGAAATCTGTATTACAAAAGGAGCCGTGTCTGTCTGTCTGTCTGTTGTGCTATAACTTGAGAACGGATTAACAGATTTCAATGAAACCAACGACAGTGGATTCAGGGAATGCTCAGGAAGGTTTGTGACGCAAACAAATATGTATAATAAAGGCCGTTTTGTGTGTGGGTACATGGGCACATGTGGCGTAACTGCAAACGCCATCTTGTGACGCTGGTTATCCCTGCACGGAGGGCAGGATCTCCCAGGAATCGTTTTTTTGTTCTTGCCCCCATCGATTAGCCATCACAGCAATGATTGGTATTCCCGTCAGCGAAGTGATGGGTCTTTTATGCTCGGACTCATAAATTATATTGTCACATTGAAAAACTAGAACGGCACTCGGTAAAGTGCATACCTCCACCTGGCTGAACAGTTTACATTTTGTATCCCACTGGTAGAGCCTGGTGATGGCTTAACGGTCAAGGTGGCTGGCTTAAAATCTTAGCTTCTTGAGTTGGAGCACCTGTCTTTCTGTTGAATTAACACCAGGCAGGTTGTCGGCATGTTCGTCCTTCTGAGGTCAGCAAAATGAGTACCAGCTTATTGGGGTAATATGCCATTTGAATATCCTGTGTCAGAGGGGCGACCCGTCCGGGACTGAAGTCCTTGTCCAAATGAAACTGCTTTAGCAGCCTAATGTGCCTCACGGTGTTAATGGAATGGTTACTATTTATCCCACTGATAGGCCGGAACTGGATTTGGACCTGAACCAAAATCTAATCAGCTTGTTCTTGTCACCTACCCAGGTGGTATCTGATCCGATGTACCATACTCTGTGGTACAGAATGTTGGTTCTGCTTCAGCGGTTACGAGGCCATGGGTCATGCTGGGTAGGTTGCCATTGCCTTCCCAGCAGTAGTTAGGGCAAGAATTTGTAATTTGTTTATGGTGCCGGTGATGGCTTGCCTACTCTTCATGAAGGACGCCGTGGGATCTTTAACGTCCACCTAGTAATGCCGGCAGATGGGACGTGCAGTTTAACATCTATCCGAGGGACAGCACATACATCGATGAATGAGTCCGCCTGCCTGCGAAGCACAGGGATGACAGCTTATAGCTTGGCCATGATTCGGACTCAGGCTAGACAGCGTAGAGGTGAGTGTGCATACCTCTCTACCATATCATGTTCTGGGTTTCCCCCCATTTTAAAACAAATGCTAACTTACAACAGCAGGTAGTTTCAGCAGCGAACATGTTAATTTTTCTCCCCTGATGAATCAGTACCAAGCACTATGGGCAACGCCTCCCCATCTTCTCCTCCATCAGCAGGGCCGAGCTCGGCAGGCAAGTGACGTCACCGCGTTCGCATCCTTTCGGTTCTTGTTTATATGCCATTCGTGAAACAATCCAAGGCTGCTAGCCACGGATGAGCAGAGGCACGCGTCCAAAAAAAGAAGAAAGAAATTCAGACTTGTTTGGCAGAGCCCCTTAGCCATGACGGCAGCGCCAGGGCCTGCAGGGCTATGAGCAACGCAAGGGTGGGGTAGGAAGAGGTATCGTGCTGAGCATTCTGCATGGAGAGTAAGGGAGACCTTTTGAGAAGAAGTGCGAACGGATCCGCCGTGAAAGATTATGACGGGCAAGAAAGAATTGTCCGAAACACAAGATGAACTTTTTAATTCGCTAAAGGAATTCACCACCACCATGTTGAGGCACAAAATTAGGAACCTGAACAAGAAGAAGGTAAGTTCGTGTTCGCAGTTCTCTAAAATATTGATGTTAAAGGGAGGTTGTTGGGGTGCGGGTGTTAATTAGAAGAAATAGAAACCCTTGCTTTTATTGCTAGTTCAGTCTCGTTGCATTGATGCTGTCCATTTTAAATATTCTCACCTGCCACATCAGGAAGGTAAAGATGTACAGGTTGCTGGGTGAGGTTGATGCATCTCGGTTTATCCCAGCTGATGAGTCTATGCCTTGCTAAGTTCCCGGCAACAGCATTTATTCATTGGTGGGGATGCATACCTCGAGCATAACACTCATCTCTTGTAGGAACTCCAAATGGGAATTGTAAAATTTTTTTGGTCTTTCCATGCACTCACTGTTACGATTGAATGATGTCTTGTTATCGCAAGCGATGCAAATACATTGTGAAAATGTAACTACAATGCACAATGTACAATACACAATGCACGTATTCCTCAACATGGTCTGGTGGCGGCAAATTAATCCATGTTGATTATTCTGAGCTGAAAGTTCATTATTTCTGACTCGATGTTGAGCGCAGTGTCCAGTTTCTCAGGTTGTCTTGTCCCGTACATTCACTTCATATGGCTCAATGACCTATTATCACTGCAGTTGTGGATGTGCTATGATTGATGTCTCTTATGGATTAGAAAGGCTTTTTTTTTTTTAAAGAACTTTACATCCATCATATTCATTCATAACTCAGTGGAGATTTAGTTTGACTTTCTTACCTGATTGTATTGCTGTATTGGTCAATATAACTTGTGATTACTCATTACAACTAAAGGGTTCATAGAACACCTTACTCCGCACCCGGTACCCTCCACATGGTCTTGAGAAACAGGGACATAGGCGGGGTCGATGACGGGCAAATTTGATTGGTCGTGATGACGGAAAACATTTTGCCCAAATACTGCTAAATGGAGGCGTTTTGAAAGTGCTAGAAAGACTATTTGTATTCTATAGTGTTCAAGTATATAATTTAATTGAAATAAAATAGATTTTAAAGGTTGAAGAAAAAAATCTGCAAATTATCGCCGTTGACGTAGCGTCTTTTACACCACCTTATCATTGTTTTTTTTTTATATATACATAATCGAGGCTCGTGGAAGAACGAGCACACTGAATGAATCAGGAAGTAACAGACAAAAACAAGACGCAAAACACGCATCCATGGAGAAGGAAACTCCAGGGAGGGAAAACTGGAAAATTAGGAGGGATTTGGGTGAGGTTAACGAGGTCATGTTTTGATTATGGTTTTGGATTGGGGATGATCTGAGATGGTGGTGAACAGATGTCTTGAAAACCTGGAGGGAAGAATTTACCACATGACATTCATTATTTGAGCCTGTAGTTTGTGTCCTTTGTGACATCCTTAAAAATAGTAAGTTTCCGGTTTGGAATAATTTTCATTGTTGGTTGACTGCCAGACAGGCAGACAGAGTTTCAGGATTCCCCACAGCACCCAGACCCCCCAAATCCTCACTCAGCCTGTTCGTAAACTCCTCAGCTACCCCCTCATCCTTGAGCTTGCCAACAACCAGCCGAGGCTAAGATGGTACCATTCTCCAATCTCCTTTGCCATACCACCAGTGTTGGAATACCAAGTCCAGCAATGAGCCTGTGGCTGCTGAAACCATGAACCAGCCACCCTAAGTCCACAACGTCTTGCAAAGTCAAGGAACTTAGTGCTATTCTGGTTCACAGTTCCAGACCCATGGGGACCAACATGTCTCATAACTATCTTGATCAGTTCCAGTCGATGCATTGAAATCCCTCAAGACTAGAACAGTATCTCGCCTGGGGCACTGATCAACCACACACTCGAGCATGGCACAGAATGCATCCTTCACGGTGAGATCACTCGCCTTAGTCGGAGCATAAACAGAGACCAGGGAAACGACACCTAAGGAGTGATGAATCCTTAGTCTCATAATACGCTCGTTGACTGGTGTTACCTCAGTTATCATTGGAGTCAGCTTATTGGACACAGCTGCAACAACTCGTTGGGCATGGTAACCATCAGAGCGACGAGAACAATAGTAGGTGTAACCACCCGCCATGATCTTGCCACTATCCGGTCTCCGAACCTCAGAGAGTGCTGCAATACCGATGTTCAAATGCTTGAGCTCAGGTGATAGAGACAGGTGATCATCCTGTCTTTGGGATAGGACATTCCAGGCACCCACATGAAGGGACTGCCTCAGGTTAACCCAAGGAGACCACCATCTGGTGGATGACACCTAAGCACCACTCCAACACACATTACCATCCATCCATCCATTGCGACCATACTCTGTGCAGATTGGAAGGTGCTGCCTCAGCAGTCTCCATGGCTATTGGACACAATCCTGGACAGGTCACCGCTCCGACCCAGGATACCAGCATGCTGGCACTCATTTTGCTGACCTCGGAAGGATGACAGGCAGAGTTAACCCTACCTGGTATTACACTTCAACAGCTTTGTGGGATTTGAACTCAGGATCCTAAGATCCAAAGCCCACCACCTAACCATGAAGTCAACACCAGGCATACACACTACCACACAGTAGTTTTGGTTGTTTTTCCATGTAAAAATTTCCCAATCCTACTTCCTTCAAATTCCCTGTTTTCCTTCCTAAAATTCCTTGTAGTGTCCATC
Organism: Eptatretus burgeri; assembly: GCF_056783735.1. Lineage (NCBI taxonomy): Eukaryota > Metazoa > Chordata > Myxini > Myxiniformes > Myxinidae > Eptatretus > Eptatretus burgeri. Next base: position 91,655,289 of record NC_140965.1, read on the forward strand.
TTGTTTACCCTGTGTAACCCGACCCATCCCTTTCTCTTCCACATTCCACAGATCTCCTGATGTCCTTGTTTCCTCCGCCACCAAAGGTGAAGGAGGTTAGGTTTTCACCCCTTTCTCTCTGTTTGTTATCTTGCCAAAACGAAGTTTTTGCAAGATATGTTAGTCAGTTTGTATGTTTTTTTTTTGTTTGTCTGTAATCACGTATAAAAAATTCTGCAGAGCACAGTTATCATTGGAAATTTTTGTAACTTCGCATATCAGAGGCCTATAGAGGTCCCTTTCAGCGCATAAAATTTTGAAGGTCAAAGGTCAAGGTCACTTTGTCGCAAATCAGGGGAGTTGACGAAACCCTTATTTTTTGAGTAATTTTGATCGGATCGTCTTCAAACTTCATGGGAATATAGTTCATGGTCTGGCGCTCAGCTGATTAATTTTTGGTGACGATTGGCCTTGACCTTCATGGTTAGCACCTAAGGTCAAACATATTTGACCCCAAGGTCAAATTTTCAAGTTTTAGGAACCATATCGTGTAGTACCTCAAATTGAACACCTCGATGAGTGCTTTCTAGATATGTCAAGCTTGAGACATTATGACGTCATTTGGTGACGTTATGAGGCAAAAGCATATTTTTCATGGTTACTCTGTAGAACGATTCTCATCGGAAACTCTCGTAGGCAGATATTCCTCAAGGAGTCGTTCCTGGTGGATAGCGGCTCTGTTCACCTCAGTGTGACCTTAAAGAAGTCACACATGGTCACCTTTTGGCATAATACGGGTCACCCTGCGGGTGACATTGGTTTATTTGTTTGTCTGTTTGTTACTTGCAAAATCGAAGATTTTTTAAGTATATTGGTCAGTCGACTTTGTTATTCTGTCTGTTTGTGTCTTTTTATCGCCTGCAGGTCACAATTTTAGACCGATCTTCATGAAACTTCACCAAATGGTAGTGCTTGTCAGAAGGAAGAAGCCTATTCTTTTGAGGTCAAAAGGTCAATGTAGGCCCAAGGTCAATAACTTAGGTGAGATTTCTAAAATCCTCAATTTTCATGTAATTGACTTGAAATTTGAAGAGGATTTATATTTCAGGTCACTGAATTCAACCACCAATTATTTTGGAGGTCCACACCTGCAAAAAGGTCAACATAGGCCAAATTTCTGTAATTGTCAATTTTAATCTGATTCACTTGAAATTTGAAGACGAGTTGCATATTTGGTCATTGAATTAAACCACCAATTATTTTTTAGGTCAAACTTGCTTCATGGATTTTGCAAGTATCGTGCTCTGCACGACGTCTTCTTCTTCTTTTGTTTGTTTGTCTGTTTGTTTGTTTGTTTGTGCACAGGATATCTCAAAAAGTTGTGGACGGATCCGGATGAAATTTTGTGGACAGGTTTGGTGTGCGACAATGATGAACTGATTAGATTTTGGTGAAGATTTGGATCTGGATCAGGATCTGATAATTTTTAAAGTGATTCTTCTCCATTGAGAGATGGGGCTCAAAAACAATATCTAGCAGGATATTTCAAAAATGTATTGGGCCCGATATGTTCTCACGGATCAGGCATTACGGGGCGAAGGTATGTGCTCTACCGAGTGCCCTTCTAGTTTCCTACTGTTGTTGTGCTTCCCTCTCCTGCTCCCCCCTTTCTTCTCTCCTGCACCCTTTGTTATATGTTCTGTGTGTTAGATCTTATACGAGCCTCGGCTATGTGTCCAAAAAAACTGTCAGGACTTTGACTAGCCCACTTAAGAACATTTATTTTCTTCTTATTCAGCCACTCAAATGTGGCTTTAGCTTTGTGCTTCGCATCATTGTCAAATGTGAATCTTCCACCCAGTTTTAGATTCATGGCTGACTCAAGCAGGTTTTCTTCAAGGATTCTCCTGTACTTTGCACTGTCCATTGTCCCTTCTATCCTGACAAGCTTGCCAGTTCATGCTGATGAAAAGCAGCTCCATAACATAATGCTGCCACCAACATGCTTGATAGTAGGGATGGTGCTGACTGGATGATGTACAGTGTTATGCTTGCACCAGATGTAACGCTTTGAATTTAAACCAAAAAGTTCAATTTTTGTCTCGTCTGACCCCAAAACGTTTCTCCACATGCCTGCAGTATCATTAAGATGTTTTTTTCACAAACTCCATACGAGCTTTTCGATGCGTCTTTTCAGTAATGGCTGCTTTCTGACTACCTGTCCATGGAGGCCAGCTTTGTGAAGGGAACGGGATATTGTTGATTGATGAACACTGACCCCCATCTCAGACATAGAGCCTTGCAGTGTCATTGTTGGATTTCCAGTGGCATCCCAAACCAGTTTCCTGCTTGCTCTGCTGCTGAGTTTGGATGGGTGACCTGATCTGGATAGAGTCTGGGTGATGTGATACATTTTCCACTTCTTAATGATTGATTTCACTGTACTCAAAGGGATAATGAGTGACTTTGAAATCTTCTTATGGCCCTCTTCTGAACGGTGCTTCTCCACCACTTTAAGTCTGACTTATTTGTAAAGCTCCTTGGTCTTCTTGTTTGCCTTGTTAGTTGACCAAGTGAGTTCCACTTTAAAACCCCTTTGATAAGTGGGGGAGTTTGATTTTTAAGTTAAACCACTGATTACATTCAGGTGAAGCATATTACACTTATTATGTAACCTGTCAAACAAAGAATTTGATCCTGAAGTGATTTCGGGTAAATTTGGCAAAGGGGTTTGAATACTTTTGAAACTAAGAATCATCTGATTTTCTCTGTTAATCAAACTTATTCACATTTTATCTGCATTTTTTTTAGCTTTATCAGTTGGAGTAGTTTGTGAAGATCATATATATATATATATATATATATATATATATATATATATATATATATATATATATATATATATATATATATATAGTTTGATTTCAAAGCATCATGAAATAAGCTCATGTGCCATCAAAATGTGAAAACTTTGGAAGGGAGGTGGGGGGGGGGGGGTTGGGTTGATATACTTTTGCAGGAGAAGATGGACAGCCAGTTAAGCTTGGTTCGATAGGCTTAAAGGGGGCCAAAATGCTCGGACCTCGATGCTAATCTATCCCTTGATACCCTACAAAAT